>NW_028145517.1:8027500-8320000 GCF_977016875.1 Pavona decussata | reverse complement strand
AGTAATGCTAAAGGAGTGTTCAGAATACTAATAGACAAGAACAATAAACAAGAATGTAAAAGTGTTGTTTTTCCTAGTTAGAACAGAAGTTGTAAAATTTTAAAGGAGGTTACTTTTGTTAACTGCCCACTGTTTCTTTAAAATGTGGGAAAACTTGTTGTTCTCCTGTTTTTCTTCTTCCAGTTGCTCATTGTGCTTCATCTCGTCAAATAATTTCACACTGGAAAAACTGTCTAAGGCAGGATTGTCCAGTTTGTCTTCCTTTGAAGCATGCGTCTGATAACAGAATAAGAGGTAATGAGCCTAAAACATTCATGTTTATGTAGTAAAAAAGATTGACTAAGGATTTATGTGCTGTAAAACAAGTAACTGTGGCTATTCCACTAAGTACACAACACATGCGTACAGTAAGTCACAAGTTTTCTTGGTTCGCTGCCCAAGATTTTTTTGCTCATGCCACTCATCGGCTTCCATAAGCAAAATTCTAGCTGTTGAGGGAACCAATCAGAGTGTGCTACTGCCTATGTCTTTCAAGGCATGTTTTTCTCTGGATTTATCCATTCAGTCCTCAGATTGTATCGCCAAAAAAAATATTTAATAATTTTTGCCATTTTTAAATAACTCAAAAACTGTTCTTCTTCCAGGGAATGCTCCAGGCAATGCTCCAGGCCTTGAGAGAGCATACGAAGCTCTGGGAATTACCTTAGCACGAAATGGAGAGCCTAGATTACAACAATTTGGTAAGAAATAATTAGTTTGTGGTGTGTAAGAACCTTTATTTTGTGTAATGATAGGTACAGTTGTTATCCTTTTCCTTGTATAGAGTGATCTAGATAGTCCATTGCAACATTTATCTGCATGGATGGAAAGGTGTTGTAAACCAAAGTTTCTTATCTTTTGACGCAATTAACAATGGACAGGCTGTATCCATGGTTTAATCCTTGCACCATCTAGTCTATATTGTGACAAACAAAGTATTATGACCATATGCAGGGACCGCTCACAAATTGTGAGCCTATTTTGTGAATGTTTATAGTTGTGAAAACATAAGGGAATGTATGGGAATGCTGAAAGGTTCACATTAATGGTGAAATATTGTGAGGAATATTCCACTTTAAGTTTGTCATAAAATGTAAACTTACCTCGGTAACTGTGTTCTGTTGTCATTGTGGCTCAAAACAGCAAATTTGTATTAGCAGTTCAAAGGGTTTTGTGTGGCCCTCTACAGCAAATAAGAATAGAGGAAGGGAGGAAAGCTGGATTTCAGTCTGGTCCAGTGCCAAAACGACATTCCAGCCAAGCTGAGTGCTAGAGGTTTCTTCTCATACCATTCAATTGGAACTTTTTCAAAAACCTGAAATGCCTTTTCCTTGCCATGCCTTTTCATTCTGTGAGATAGGAAGCAGGGGCAAATCTATAACCAGCGATACACTTTCTACTAACTACTCTGGGATAGGAATGATGAACTTGTCTTCTTATCAGGTTTCTTTCATGTGCCATTCATGTGCCTTGCCCCATGGTAGTTAGTAGAACATTTGTTGCTGGTTGTTTGCCCCTGCTTCCCCTCCCAGTGCATGAGGTTATTAAAAGTCATTGTTTGATTGCATCCAATCAGATGAGAGTAAGTGGTATGGCTGTTACAGGCCAGAACACAAACCTCCAGCTATGACTGGCAGGAGTTTTGATTGCTTGATTGCACAATATTATTTGACAACTTGTGATTATTTGAGAACTCGGCTTGTCTGGTGCGTGGTTTTGGAAGTTGTACAATGCAATTTTCAGGGTAAAATTGGCCTCACTACTTGGTATAAAATCTGGTTTCCTCCCTTTTTGTATTATGTACAGTAGACAGCCATTCAGCACCCCTCAGATCGCAAACATTCACTGTTTTGAGTCACAAGGATGACAAAACAATGACTAAGTTAGGTTTACATTTATAATGAACTTGAGGACGGTGCCTCCTTTTTGCTACTGCACATATGTTTTGCGCATCTCAGGATGGTTCAAGAAATTTGGGTTTCCTATGGATGGCGCCTAGTAATACAGGGATATTTTTGTGCAGTTTATAACCATGTAGGAAAAGATTATCTTAGCAAGAGCTACTGAAATCCAAAAAGAAAATTGGGGTAACCACGCATTTTTCAGAGATAATTGAGGTTCTATAAAAAAAAAGGCATACACTGTTTTGTATTTAACAGCTTTTTAGAGTTATTGTTGCTTAAATATATATACCACTAATTTTCTTTTTGGATTCCACTTGCCCTTGGTCAGATTTTTTTGTTTTTTTTCGCATAGTCATAAACTACATAAAAATATCTTTGCACTAGTAGGCACCATCATCAAATGCTAATATTTCTCACAATATTTCCTCATTAATATGCACCTTTCAGTTTTAGGCACTGAAGCAAGACATAAACAAACAGGCACAGCTGACTTAAGAGGCTAAACCTAGGATTTTTGAATGTGACACATTTGTTTCGGACCCCTAGCCTTGCCCTGATCCTTACAAGTTTGTGGTATGAAAAAGCATAGCAAATTCAAATGCTCTTTTTACTCAAACATTTCCTATTTGATTTCAGGGCCAAATTCTTTGATGAGATCGGATGCTGCACTGTCTCTGGCAGGTCAGCTAATAAAACTGTACTTCAGGCTTGTTGTGGAAGTTTTAAGTACATAGCAACAGCCTTACAAGTTTTATCATGCCTTCAAAGAACTCTTCAGTTTAAATTTTAATCCTTACTCCTTTCCTCTCCAAATACAATATTTTTAATACTTTTGGGGTTTGTTTTGTTCTTGTTTTTTTTCCTTTTTTCAATCTTCAATGTTTTTCCAGGTACGCACTTGCGCATGTGTGTGCATGTAGCTACGCCCCTGCAAGACTGTGAATTTTCTTTTTAACGTTTCTCCTTTTGTCTGCATTACAGACAACAGATCATCTGGTGAATCGTCCATAACAGCCACCAGGTGAGAAAAAATTTATCTTGTTTGTTTTAGCAATTCCCACTGAAAGTAATAAAGGGAGTTAGTTTGTAAAGCCTGCTGCACACTTGAGGAAAGAGCTGAGCAAACTGCCTTGTGAGAGACCGCGAGGCAATCAGCTGAGCTGTTTCCTCAAGTGTGTGGTTGAGTTTTTGTGAGAATTGTGCTTCACAAGGTGAAATCTCAAATATCAAACATGACAGATATTTTCGTCACGGCCTCCCAAGGCGAAAAACTCACGAAAACACAACCGCACATGTGATGAAAGAGCTGAGCTGATCGCCTTGCAAGGCAGTTTGCTCAGCTCTTTCCTTGAGTGTGCGGCAGGCTTAAAAAAACTGTGGTGCTGCTTCAGTGGGGAGTGGAAACAAATGTTTGGTTTTATAAACAGAGTTGATGAGGTAAATTGGCTATCGTAAAGAGATTCAAGTGCTGAAGTTCCGAGCGTTAGCCCTTTGTCAGAGCAAATTCTTCGCATTATCAAAGGGCCAATGCTCGAAAGGCCAGCGCTTGAATCTCTTTATGGTGGTCAAATTACCTTATCAACACTGTTGATAAAACCAAGCGTTTATTCCAACTGAAAGTAGGCCAATTGATACATTTTTTGCAGTATGGATATAGCTAATCTTTAACCAAAGCAACCTGATCTGGTCAAACATACCAAATGCTTTTGCCACATGTTTCTTTTTCTAGCACAACTGCAAATGGAAATCGTGGCCCAAAAGAATGGCATCAGCATGTGACACCAGATCTCAGGAATCATCTCGTACATAAACTGTAAGTTGGTACTTTGTTGTTATAGTTTGTCTGGAGAGACAAATAGGATTCCTTGAAAACCTGGGTAGTTTGGTGAAAGGGTAAAGGGGTGTAGGAAGCAAAAGAGAGCATCGAAAAATTCTTCAGAACACAGGAAGCTTAAGTTGTTTTATCCATTTATCCCCAAAGTTGACATGCCTGTTCTCCTCATTGTTACTCTCTCTTTCTTGTGGTAACAGGTGGGCAAATTTGTGAAAAAAAAAATTGGTTCAAAGTATTTCACCTCTGGTGATTGTTTCCCTTACGCTCAGGTCCTGTTTTTTTTTTTTTTTTTTTTGATCAAGTGCAGATATTGTAAGGAGAATTTAGATGCAGCTGACTGCTTGTGCTTATAGGGTTATGCAAGCAGGCCTAAGTCACCTGTAATTAAACATTGAAATTGTATCTTGCAGGGTCACAGCTATCTTCCCCACTCCAGTCCATGACCCTGCTGCCCTTAGAGATCGACGCATGGGCAATCTTGTTTCTTATGCACGCAAAGTAGAGGGAGATATGTACGAAACAGCAAATAGTAGGGTAAGTTGATATGCCTTGTGGTAAATAGGGAATGTTATATTTCTTAATAAAGGGAGATGCTTGTCGCAACTGAAGGTAAAATGTCAGTGATGTTTGGTGAGATGTTACAAATTTCTGGTTTTTCACTTCCTGCAACACAGACAATGATCCAATGAATTGAACATACTGTAAGAGTGTTTCTAGTTGACAGTTACTGAATAGTTAAGTGTTGTGTTGCATTCCTACTACATTTGTAAACAAGAGCAGTTTTCTAAGTTTTTTTTAGCCTAAAGTGTTAAAATGTGTCCTTGGTTCGTTTTAAAGTAACAGACCTCACTGCAAGGTTTTTTGTAAGGCACCTGTGGAGATTCAAAGTGCTCCTTTAATTTCTTGAGTTTGGATTATGATATCTCGCAATACTAATTTTTGTGAATTGGGAGAATTTGCTGTGACTTATGTCTAATGAACGAGATGTGGAGATTTCATGTTGGGAATGTTTTTCTGTAAATAAGGCGAATGACTTTCCTGGAAATCAGATTGTGAAAAAGAAAACTCAATTTAAGTGTCTTGAGGACAGTACCTTTTAACACAGAGGTGTTTTGGCATGGCCTTTGACTATGTAGGAAAAGCAGATCTTAGCGAGGGCTATTAAAATCAAAAAAGAAAAGTGGGGGTAACTATACATTTTTTAGAGATACCTAAGCCATAATAATTCTAAAAAGTTTTACAAACATGACAGTGTATGGTCTTTTTTTCCCCCACCTCGAAGCTCAATGACCTCTGAAAAATGTGCGGTTTGCGTCAAATTTTCTTTTTGGGTTTCAAAAGCCCTTGCTAAGATCTTTTTTACTTCCGTGGCTTTAACTATGCAAAATACCTTTGAATTGGTAGGTACCATCATTAAGAAATTATACTTTTAGAATTATCGCAAACAGTAGAAAAAGGAGGCACCATCCTTGAATGTAACAAAGCTTTTTTTAAAAAAATGTAACTTTGTTTTGCTTATGTTTCTCCAGGAGGAATATTATCATCTGTTAGCTGAAAAAATATATAACATTCAAAAAGAATTAGAGGAAAAACGACAAAGGAGACTTCGTCAACAGCTGAGGGGAAATCTGCCTCTTGGGGGTGGACAAGGTAAGAAAGCTGCCAATTATAAGTGATGTTTTAAATGCTCATATTTGATTCAGCAGTTGTTTGTGGTGTTGTTATTTTGGTTACCATTTGCCTATCCAATCAACTGAACACTTAGTCTTACATCAAGAGGAAACAATCAGTGAAGCAACTTAGTGATTAACTGTGTGTGCATACATGTATGAGGAGTCTTCAGTTGGCCGGTTGAAAGAAGGTCATGTCCAAGGAGGAAACAAGGGTTAAGGGCAAACAAGCAACCAAATTGAGTCTGAGTTATTGTGAAAGCCTAATATACTTGACTGAGATGTTGAAAGAAAACTTAAGAACAACATTGACTGAATGATACTGAATACATAAATGGATTTATGAATAATGCAATGTAGCTTGCAATGGATCATTACTGACTTGTTTCTTTTGTCTCCAGGCAATCTAAGTCAATTTCAACAACTGAATGGAGACTTGGGTGGGTCCCAGATTCCAACAGCAATGACAGCAGCACAAGCAGAAGCGGCAGCAGTCGCCGCTGCTCAGCAGCACAGACAGCCCCCCTATGACGTGGCTTCACCTGTATCAATGCAGCCTCAAAACTCTTCAACACAAGTACCTTCCATGACCTCACCACCTCTTCAAGGCAGGATGTCACCACATCTACCGATGGCAGGTCAAGCACCTTCGGCCCCACAGTCTCAAACAGCACAACCCTCAGCAACTCCTCTTTCGAAGCAGCCCATACCCAACCAGATGTCCCCTTCAGGACAGATGATGACACCCCCTCGTTCTCAGGGAAAAACTCCACCTCGTGATTCAACTGGAAAAAATCTTGGAAATGTTAATACTCAGGCACAGTCACCTTCATCTCAAGGGGACCAGTCAAACTCAAATGGATATGGTTCTGCAACTGAGAGCAAACCTAATTTACAGACTCAGTTGCAAACAATTAAGACTGAACCTTCCACTCCTCCTCCCCCACAACCACAGCAAGGACAGGCCAAGGTATGTTCTCTTTATTTAGCTGTTTTGTAAGCAGTCAAGTTGTTTCTTTTCCAAGAGCATGGGAGGCTCGCGAAGTCAAAATGGAGCAAACAAATTGAGACGGGGGAGGGAGAGGGAGAAAAGGTTCCCTCTTCTTCCCTCCTCCATTTTTTGTTTTTTCTCCCCTTTAAGCATTTGTTGTTTTTTTCATGCTTGTTTGGGAAGGAAATGACTCCCACTCAGGCTAGTTACCTTCAAGTTGCATGTCTTGAGGGAAATTCCTGTGAACGTCAAGAATCAAAGTTTAATGAGAGACTTTGATGTGAAATTAAGCTTTTAATTCATTTTCATTTTTATTCTATAGAACTTTTGCAGGCAAAGTAGTAGTAATAGTTACTGCATGAGTTCTCATCAGTAATATTACAGCTTCTATAAACCAGTGTTGCTTTTTATAATGTTAGGCGCAAGACAGTGTGTCTGGTCCTGTACCATCCAGCTCCCCTGCCCAAACTGGTACCACTATTCCTCAAATTAAACAAGAACCTCAACCCTCAGCAACAACATGTACAACACAACCTGTAGCACCACCTAGTTCCTCTCCCAAACCATCCAGTTCTTCGTCAATTCCTGCAGCTGGTACAATGCGGTTTCCACTTAAGAAAGGTAGGAATCTGTGACTGTTAACAGTAAAATCTCTAGACTCATACATGTATTTCAGGCATTTGTTGTGTTTTGTGATTCAAAAGGAATCCCATTTTAAAAGATAAGGTGAATTTTTAGTGGGCAGCCTGTCATCCTTTTAGCTAAAACCTTGAATAAATAAAATCCCGTAACCGCTTAGTAATATTAAAAAAACATGTGTGAGTCGTAAGTGGATATTTGAGATGAGCCTCGTAACAGGCATCAACCTATATGTACAAGGAGGTAAATTCATATGTTGCGTTGTAAACAATTTTATAATGATTTCACCTGTCTCCAGTTTTTCTTCCAGAGGAGTTACGGCTAGCACTCATGCCCACTTTAGAGAAGTTATATAAACAGGAACCAGAGTCCCTTCCGTTTAGACAACCTGTTGATCCAAAGCTTCTGGGTTGTCTGGTAAGTTGAAATGAAACAGTTGTAAATCTTCAGTAAAATAAACACAACTTAGTCTTAAACATCATCAATACATGGCTCAGATAACTTTTTCCTGTAGTAGCCAGTTCCTTCTGGGCCTGTTTTTTCAAAAGCTGATCAACACAAATCCCCAAATTTTACAAGTTTACTGAGGTTTTCATCTCACTTGTTAAAAATGTCTTCAAAAGCTTAAGTCTAAGTGAAAACTGAAGGGCAAAACTCTTTTGGAAGAATCTTCATTGAGAAGTTATTGATCTTAAATCAAAGTGAAGCATCATTACAGAAAGCTACATTTCGCTTGCTTATTTGTGTGGTTTCTGGCTTAATGCTACCAAGGCAGACATAAGCAAGATTTCCATTGGCAGTGGCAAATTTGGTGCCAAATTCTGAGCCCTATGATATTTGATTCCATGGCTGATGTACCGACTAACCAGAAATAGTACATTTTCTGTAATATTCTCTTTGTAACATGTTTGAAATAACTGCAATTAAAATGTGAAAATCAATGGTATTAATAAAATGCTTTGAATTTTACAGGATTACTTTGAAATAGTGCGACATCCTATGGATCTCTCTACAATTAAACGAAAACTGGATGCTGGACAGTACAATAACCCATGGGAGGTTAGTATGAGCACAATACTTTCTGTATCAGATCTCTAAAGCATTTTGTAGTGGGGAGCAGTACAAAAGCAGTAGTAGACAGCAGGGGCCATTATCCCCTATCACAGTAATTTAACTTTTTGATGTAGAGCCAGTAAAGCAAAACAATTGACACTGCTGAAAAGAACACCTTAAAATTAGTAAACAGGCCATGTTTGAGAGCCTTACATCTTTTGAAGTAGCGAAGTCATTAAGTCTGAACATTTTATAGACTTTTGTATGGAAATTGGCAAGTTTTGTTGGTCTTTGCACAATTGTTTGCAAAAAGTCCTGAATTTATGTAATTATATCTTCGGTATGTTTTATAGACAAGAACCTCAGACTTGGCCATTTTATTAATTTAAAGATGCTCTTTGCAGCAGTGTCAATAGTTTTTCATTACCTATATCATAATTTTAAATTACCATGTTAAAGGTCTGTTCTCTTACCTGTTAGAGGAGTCAAAGAAATGTCCAATAATAGAGCAAGAGCTAAATAATTATCTGTAATGAGCACAGTTGCTGTCTACCAACACTTTTTAGAGGGCTGCTTTAAGTTTTTGGAAGTCAAGAGAACTTTGCTTTCAGCTGATAGAGGAGAATTATGTCCAATGTACTAAGATCAGTACTAAGTGAAGGTCAAGCAGATTATGGTGAGAAGAGAAGAGGAAAAAATGGTGATTAAGCTTTTAACCATTCTGTTTTGTGTTGTTTTGTAGTACTGTGATGATGTCTGGCTCATGTTTGATAATGCTTGGTTGTATAATAGAAAAACCTCAAGAGTATATAAATATTGTACAAAGGTAAGAGATTTTGTCATATTTTTCAAAGTTTGAGATCTTGGTTTACTTTTTTCAATTTAAGGCAGACTAAATTCCTATGAACTGAGGCAGTAATGTTTATTGTAACCTTCATATTCCACAGCTGTCTGAGGTGTTTGAACAAGAAATTGATCCTGTAATGAGAAGTCTAGGATATTGCTGTGGAAGAAAGGTAAAAATATTTACATCAAACACAAGTGAGTTTTACTTTATGTTTCACTCTCCTTTAACCTCTTTATTTTGTGAGGTTAATACGTGCTTGCATGTATGTTGTGCTTTCAGTATATTTTCCACCCTCAAGTGTTGTGCTGCTATGGAAAGCACTTGTGTACAATTCCAAGAGATGCCACGTACTGGACTTATCAAAATCGGTATGTCTTTATTCCTTTACAATAAGAGCAGCATCATTCTAATCACTGCCACAAACCATTTCATTATCATCTCACCATCATAATTGTACTGTGTTTCTTGGTCTATCGTTGTTGTCATCGTTTACTGTTCCTTAAGTTATCAGTGTAAATGAGCTATCAGGTGTATATATTTATTCATGTCTTGTTCTATGTAGATATCACTACTGTGAAAGATGCTTTGAGGAGATCCCCGGTAATGAAGTCAACCTTGGAGACGATACTACAATGATGCAAAGGTAAAAAGCTGTTTACACGTGGTCAGAATCATCATTTCTACTACATTTCTGGATCTCTTCTCACTGTCCTTTTATATATATACCCACCACACAAGATCCTCTTTTTCTGGTAACTTCTATGTAGTTTCCTGTGAGTCTCATTCTTTTTTTCTAATTCTTATTTCAGCACAGTGTCAAAAGAAAATTTCAAAAAGATGAAGAATGACCATCTTGACATGGAACCGTAAGTGACTTTGATTTTCTCAAATTGTTCCTCAAAATTAATAGACATTTCAACTTGTAGAAGGTGCTCCATGCAGTCTCTGTTCTTACTGTTTGTTTGTTTGTTTTTTTGTTTGGCACAGATTTGAGGAGTGTATTGACTGTGGTCGAAAGGTACACCAAATCTGTGTTGGCTATCTGTTGTACATCTGGCCAACTGGGTAAGTGTTCACACTGTTCTAGCATTTCTACTCATTCCGTCAGCAGTGTTTATAGCACAAGTGCTGGTAAGCCCAAGCATTGAACTGCACTAAGAATTAATTTCAATTGATCATAACATGGTCAAAAATCCTAACTGGCAGGAGGCAGACCAGCTGGCTATTTACAAGCATGGCCAAAGAGTTGAACAAGGGGCTACTGAGAAATTACTCCAGCTTGCGGCCAGAGTGGGGCTTGAACGCAGCACCTGGATTTCGAGTCTTGACATCCTAACTGCTTGGCCATGCTGTCTCTATCAATCTTCATCTCTTTCAAAATGAATTTTATACTTGCATCGCTCACTGTAGAGTAAAAAAGTTGACAGGAATGTTTTATGACTAGGTGTCACATTTTGTTGGCAAATAGCCGAGAGGGCATCTATTGACAGGATTCCAGAATACAAGTCTGTTCTAATTTGTTCTTTTCAATGATTGTATGATTGGTCTACCTAGATTAGCAACTGCTACTCAGTCCATTGCAACTAACAATTTAAAATAAATGTTGAAGTTGGCAGTGGAATACCATTGATATTCTTTTTCTTAATCAATTTTAATTAGCTTTACTTACTGCAGAATACAATGTTTACAATACTAAACACCTCTTACACTACTTACAATATTGCAATCTGATTTGCAATACTAACAATACTTACTAAGTACTACACTTACAATGCTAAGGATGTTTACTATACAAGTTTACAATACTTATAATACTTACAAAGCTCACAATACATATGTACGTACATCAACCTACACTAATTACAATAGTAACGATATTTACAATACTTCCAATACCAAACCTTACATTAGAACAAAGTGCATAGCTTTACAAAAAAGAAAAAGATAACAATTCGCTAATGTAAAAACCTACGCTACTTTTTAACAAAGATTGTACAAGTATTTGTCATTACGGATGTGTATTTTTCTGTTTCAATTTTATCATATACAAGATTAATGTAATCTGCAAATTAGAACATTCTTTCATTAATCGCATTAGTATATACGAAGTACTTTCCTATTATGATCAGATGTTTGAGGGTTGAACAAGCTGACCAGTCATTTAACACACTGTAGATAATTTCTTTTTCGGAAAGTGTAGTTATTTTTTGTGTGGAGCGAGTTGTACCAATTGACAAATTTGCACCAAAATGGGCAAGCTATCACACTTGTGGAGAATAAATGTGAGATAGTTTGCTCAATATTGGTACAATAAGGGCAATAGGGGTTTGCGTTTTTTCCATTTTGTATAGAATGTTATTATTTTTATTTTTATTTTATTTTTATTTGTATAAAGGACGTTATGAATAATCTTACATTGTAAGACAGATAGCTTTTCTTTCTCTTGTTACCCAAAAGTCTGGAAATAAGAATTTAGAGATTAGAATGTCTCCAAAATTATATTTGTTAATCAACTGCTCATTTCTTTTGCAGTTATCAGTGTGATGCCTGTTTAGCAAAAAGGGGTGTGAAGAGGAAAGAAAACAGATTTACTGCAAAGAGTAAGTGCAGTTGTAAAACTACTGCTGTGAGTATTTGTATCGTGTACTTGTTTCTTGGAATTGCAGTAACCAGGCTTTGCTTTTCCTTAGAACTTCCAACAACCAAGCTTGGTGATCTGATTGAGAATCGAGTGAATAGCTTCTTGAGTAAAGAAAACTGTCCTGGAAATGTGACGATAAGAGTCGTTTCCTCCTTTGATAAGCAAGTTGAAGTCAAACCAGGAATGAAGTCAAGGTCAGTTAAGGGATTTAAGGAGTCCAAAAAAATTGATACTATTGATACTTGAAGTATGTCAGTATTTTTAGTGCAGTGGTAGTTGGTGGGCCTTTCCATGTGAAGATGAGAGGGTTGGCTGTGCAAGGCTAGCTTGTTCTCTGACTCAGACTTGCTCCCAGACAAGCCTCAGATTTGCTCCTGTCTGGCCTAGTAGCTGAGTCGGCAGATCACCGGTGATCAAAATGCGGATGCCATGGGTTCAATTCATGCCAAGGTCAAAGATTTTTTCTTTTCCTTGTGCAGTCCGCCATTTTCTTATTAGGGTTAACACTCAGTGGGAAATTCATCGGTTCACATAGCGCTACAACATACACTACGGAGTTAATTCTCTGATCCATCATTTGTTCTGTTCATTGTCGTGTTGTTTCCTTAGACTAGAAGCTCTATTCCACCTTGTCTATCTCTACCGAGGCATATAAAGTTATGCTGGGGTGAAGTAGCATCCCACTGAGGTGTGAATGGTTGCAGTACTCCTAGGTTCTTCATGCTATCGAAGCTAGTTAAGTGTTAGTGGTGTGGGCCTGTGCAACTTGCCCCTTGACATTCTACTTGATATGGATGCATCCGAATTGTGCCAATACTTTCATTGCTAACAAACATCATAAGACTGTTAAATTTTCCTTTCCTTAGATACGATGGAGGAAGCTTTCCAGAGTCATTTCCTTACCGTGCAAAAGCCATGTTTGCTTTTGAGGAGATTGATGGAGTGGATGTGTGTTTCTTTGGAATGCATGTACAGGAATATGGCTCTGAATGCCCCCTTCCCAATACGCGTCGTGTTTACATCTCGTACTTGGACAGTGTCCACTTCTTCCAGCCACGTCACCTACGTACTTCTGTCTACCACCAGATCCTCATTGGTTACCTTGAGCATGTTGGACAGCAAGGGTATGTCTTGTTTTTGTTTTAGCCATTGTGGTGGGGTTGATTTTTTGTGAACGTTGGGGCTTACTTTAGGCAGACAAATGGCTCCTCACATTTGAACAGATTGACAGTGTGTCAGATAACAATAGGTCGCAGGTCAAATCCACCAATTAAGGCTGGCAGCTACTTGGCCAGATTTTGGTTATACCCTTCCCCATACATTTTTTCATTAACCGCCCTCATTTACAGCTAATTTACACATATCAATTAATCGGGTTGATTTGGCCCGATGTGACAAAGAAAAGGAGTGAGCAGACAGAAATCAGCCAGATTTAAAAGGTCAATCCCCCCCCCCTCCCCCAACCCCCCGCTACACATAGAGAAAGGATATGAGCTGACAATTGAATATTTATTGTAACACGTCAATTTATTGACCCATGCAATTGAACCTACTGATCAGTCAGGCCAATAAATTGGTACAGTCAAACCTCTTTATTACGGACACCAAGGAGACAGGAATAAGTGTCTGTATTATAGAGGTGTCTGTTTTAGAGAGGTAGGCTTCATATATGGATTTCAGTCTCTCAGGGACCAAGTGAACTGTCCGTATTATAGAGGTGTCCGTAAGGAGAGGTTCCACTGTATGTGTAAATTAGCCGTTAGGCTAATCTAGAAAACTGCCAGCTTACTGAGTTGTGATTGATGCATTGGTTACTTGGATGATTTGGTTTTTGATTGATTGATTGATCTGTGATCTCTTTAGGTATCAAATGGCTCACATCTGGGCGTGCCCACCCAGTGAAGGAGATGACTACATTTTCCACTGCCATCCTATTGAACAGAAGATTCCCAAGCACAAGCGACTTGTTGACTGGTATAAGAAGATGCTTGATTTGGCAGTCAGAGAACGTGTTGTCATTGAATACAAGGTAACTACTCTAATTGCATAAAATGAATTTTCCCCACACTCCAGCTAATCCAGGTTTAATGTCAACTTGAAATCTTACTTACTGTAATAACAGACCTTAAAAAGCAATTTTATTGAGAGAAATGGAATTCTCTTGGTCAACTATAATTCAGCTTTCAAAGAAACCTTGCACAGTAGTCTAACTGCAGTTCCCTATGTGCAGAAGACACAGAAAAGAGTCTGGGTAATGGCTTATGTTAGGCTTCCAGACTATCCACGGGTACATACATGTATCAGCCATATAGTATAGTATTTGTGTATTATTATGAGTTGTATATAGTGTTGGATACATTTGAATTTTTTGTCCTTTTATATTTGTTTCATTTACTGTACCCGGACACGACCTTACGTCCTGCAAAGCTTAACCTTTTTATCAAGCTGAAATAATGCCTGCCTGTCTAGACTGCAAGCTGTTAGCTCTCTTGGTTTTCGCTCAAGCATCAAAAGTCACTTGTTTTCTGCTACTAACTGCAAATTTTTATTGATGTTGTAGGACATCTTAAGGCAAGCCAACGATGATGGGTTGAAAACAGCAAAGGAATTACCTTATTTCGATGGAGACTTCTGGCCAAATGCACTGGAAGACAGCATTAAGGAGCTTGACCTGGAAGAGGAAGAGAGAAAAACTGCTGCTGCCGCGGCAGCTGCCGAAACTGCTAGTAAAGAGGTAATAATTTGTTTCAGAGAATGCTGTTACCTTTCAGGTCACTGGCACCAGCATCTGTCAGAATGAGTTTTTTGTATACTTGCTTTTATTTGCATTTGATAATCTCTTAGTGAAGGGAATTGGGTTTTTAGAAAAGGCAATACAATTTATTCTTCAAAATTGTAAGCTTTGTGAATAAGAATATAAAAATGAACTACTATGTTTCTGACCTGGTAACTAGTTTGTAGACAAAAATACAGGCAATTTGGAGCAAGTGTGTTTTCAAGGCTCAAAATTCACGTGCATGATTCCAAGAGTTTTGGGTAGTACACGCTAACCTGTTTTCACAAGTCAGAAGTTGTAGCCAGTTGTGATCGACTTTGCTAGATACAGTATTTGGACAAGAAATTATTTCTGTTCTTGCAGGGCACTCCAGGGAGCAAAAATAAAGGCAACAACAAACGAAGTAACAACAAGAAGGGGACGAAAAGCAAAGCGAATAACCGCAAGAACCCGAAGAAGACTAGCGGTCCAGTAACGGGCTTGTGTGACTTGTCGCAGAGACTGTACAACACCATGGAGAAACACAGAGAGGTGAGGCTTCATTGTTGGTAATATTACTCAAGTAATCTGAACAGTCTAGCTTGTTGTCTGTAGCTCACTGCGCCTTTCAATAACATGCGGACTCTCAAGGTTCAACCAGCCGTTACGTTTTTCACTGCCGTCAGTTACAGCAGCGGACTTCTAACAAAACAACATTTGGCTCAACGGGGTAACAGGTTATGCTTGTGTACTGTGATTGGCGGATATTGATCCACTTTGTCGGTTTCTGTACTTTTTGTGGTCGGCAGGTTGCCTCCGGTATTATAATTGACGGCAGTAAAACAGGCAAATCGTTAGTTGGGTCGCGAAGTTCATAGTCCGTATGTTATTAAAAGGCACAGTACGTGAATGCATGGCTTAATCCACCGTACCGAGAAAGATGGCTACTGGTACATTTACCTATAATACTTAACGTAAGAAAACCCCCAAAACGCTCATAAAACGCACAGAAAAGTTCTAAAAATTTCAAACCTTTATACACAATGTTGTTAGTACAGGGACGAATTTCGCACAAACGTGGCTTTCTATGTGCCTATTGGCTTGGTTAGGTTTGCAAGGTATTGTGGTAAAATGTACGGCCGCCATCTTTTTCTGTACAGTGGATTGCAATACTGCCTCTGCGGTGATCTTTGTGATGATGTTTCTTATCCTTTCTGTAAAGTTTTTGAGCGAGATTGTTCTAATTAAAGCTACCGAGTAAAATTCTCTTGTAACGTGTTGTGTTGTTGTTTGTGGAAATCTAGGAACATCTTTGAGAGGTAAAGAGTTCATGGTTGGTGTCCAAGGATCGACCTTAACCACATTCCGTTCGTTCGTATTTTTCAGGTCTTCTTTGTTATTCGACTGAATGGCCGCAAGACACCAGAAACAAGTGATCCAGATCCTCTGATGAACTGCGACATCATGGATGGCCGTGATGCTTTCTTGACCCTCTCCCGTGAGAAGCATTATGAATTTTCATCGCTGAGAAGAGCCAAGTACTCCACTATGGCAATGTTGGTGGAGCTCCAGGGCCAGGACCGGTTTGTCTACAGCTGCAACTTGTGCAGGAGACCTGTGGAAACACGCTATCACTGCAATGATTGTGAGGTACAGTAACGATCACTGTTTATGTAATCGTTATTTTACATCATGGCCGATTCGACTGTAGCATGGTAGTTAATACAACATCAAATCTTGAAAATTCCAAATCAAACAAAGGCTTTGGGTATGCGTTAACGTAACTTGTGTCTTGTGGTGGGCACAAGGTCCACAAGTTTAGAGTTAGGCTTGAATCAACATTGCTTCAAAGTTGTTTCAAGTTGCACAAGAGAACTTTTCGCGCAGTATAACTTAAAAACAAGGTCTTGTTATAAATCCCCTCAGAAAAAATTACAGATCTATAATGTGACATTAGATATTTGTTATTATTTTTGCAGGACTACGACCTGTGTGTGCCATGCTACAACGAGAAAGGTCATGAGCACAAAATGGAGAAGCTGGGGCTAGACTTAGATTTGGATCAACAGCAAGAACAAGATGGTGAAAAGGAACGACCTCAGCTCAGTGCACAAGAGGAACGAAGGTTAAAGATCCAGCGTTGTATACAGAGCTTGGTACATGCAACCCACTGCCGTGAGATCAACTGTCAGCTTGCAAGCTGTGCCAAGATGAAGCGTGTTGTGGAGCACACAAAAACCTGCAAGCGAAAAACGGGAGGTGGCTGCCGAATTTGTCAAGAGCTTATTCATCTTTGTTGTTATCATGCAAAGCACTGTTTAGAGAGGGAGTGTGTCGTACCATTCTGTCGACACATTAAACTCAAACTCAGACAGCAACAAACACAGCAGAGGTTTGCTCAGTCCCAGACACTTCGCCGTCGAATGGCTACAATGCAACGTCACGGAATGCAACCACCGCCTCAAATGCCAGGTCAGAACATGCCACCTAATGTGGGTGGGCCTGGAGGTATGGGACAACCGCATCCTGCATTGCAACCCCCTCAACAGCCTCCACCCTACCAAGCACCTGTAATGCCTCAGAAGCCTGTCATTAGTGGTCCTCCGCCACGTGCAGTGGAAGCAGCGCAGAAAATCGCCCAGGCTGCCACTATGCAGGCTGTAGGTGGTGGTGTACCAATGGGAATGCAGGGTCGCAATGTACCACACCCCCAGCAAAGTTTTCCACAACAACAGCCTCCAACTATGGCTACACCTTCTGGGCCAATGGCACCTCCAGCAATGATGAGACAGCAGAATCCAGCTCTTGCACAGCAGAGTATCGGACAAACCCTCCCCCAAGGTATGCCCCCTCAGGGCATGCCGCCTCAGAACATGCCTCAAGCCATGCAACAAACTATGCAACAACCGATGCAGCCCACATCAGGAGCTCCAGGCAACCCGGGCATGAATCCTGCAGTGTTAGAATGGTTCCAAAAACAACAGATGAACCACCCCAATCCTATGATGCCTGGAGGGCAGCAACAGTTCCCCCCGATGCAGGCTGGACAACAAGGCGTCCCTACTGTTGGACCTCAGCAGAATCGACCCAACGTGCCGGTTCCTCTGCAGCAGTTGTTGCATACGCTCAAGTCTCCAAGCAGCCCCCAGCAGCAGGCTAAAGTACTTCAAATTCTGAAACAACATCCACAGCTAATGACAGCTTTTATAAAGCAACGGCAGATTGTGCAGCAGCAGCAACAACAACAACAGCAACAACAGCAGCAGCAGCAACAAGGGATGCCTCCAGGAATGCAACAAGGACTGCAGCAAGGCATGCAACAAGGCATGCAACAGGGAATGCAACAGCCTATGCAACCCAGCATGTCACAGAATATGCAACACATGCAGCCCAGTATGCAACAACAGGCAATGCAACAAAGTATGCCACAAGGAATGCAGGGTATGCAACAAGGCATGCAGAATCCCATGCAACAAGGAATGCATCCAAGCATGCAACAGAGCATGCAGAATATGCAGCATCCCATGCAGAATCCCATGCAGCAGATGCCCATTGCATCACAGGCTAGCGTTAATCAACAACAACAACAACAGTGGCTAAGACTTCTTCAACAACAGCAGCTGCAAAATCAACAGCAGCAGCAGCAACAACAACAACAGCAGCAGCAAAATATGTTCCAACAACCCCAGGTACCTCCATTTTCGCAAATGAACGCAATGAGGAGAGGACAGGTTCAAAATCAACTGACCAACTCACAAGCGGGAATGATGCATCCACACAACGGTCAAACGCAGGCGTCTCTACCGCAGCATTTTCAGGCAAAACAGCCACAGTTTCCTTCACATCTGATGTCCCCACAATCAGCCAATCCCATGTCACCACAGCAAGGTATACATCCGTCACAGTCACCTCGACCAGTCATGTCTCCACAGCCGCACCCAACAGGGGCGTCACCACGGCAACAGCCCACCATGTCTCCACATCCGCAACAAACGACACTCACATCCCCACGACCCACTCCCTCGCCGCATCAAGCGGCCACGCCCCAAATGGACAATCAGTTGATGGATAAACCGATGTTTAGTGCCAGAATACTACCCCCGATCCAGACCCCTACTGACCCGGACCTGTCAATTGGTCAGGAAGATTCACCGCTCACACCCCAAGATCAGTTGACGAAATATGTCGAAAATTTATAATAAAAAATGAAATCCCGACACAAAAAAAAGAATTTTAAAGTAAGGAAAGAGAACAGATGAAATGTACTTTATGGAGCAAACTTTATATGTAGTTTTATCGCCGCGATAATCAAGATGACGAAATTTTCTACCATTCATACCATTATTATATAATTAATTTGTATAGCTGTTAAGCTGATTAATATCAGCTCAGGAAGGAATTGATCCTTCAACCAAAGTCAGAGAGGAGAGACTCCATGGAATTTTAGTTTTAGAAGTTTTTTTGAACGTCTTCAGTCAAAAGGCACTGTATAAAGCGCACATTCTTACAATGCATATATATTTGTCCAAACGTGCTTGTGTACCAATAAATGTGTGCACTTTTCACAATGTTTGTGTGCTTACTAGCCTTCTTATAATTTGTAAATAAAATTAAAGCCCTTATTTCGAAACGTAATCGCGACTTTTATTGACTGCCTACCGAAAAAAAAGTCGTTTTGAAGTTTCGTTAGCACGGAAGGGCCAACATCGGGCACTCTAGGGTTAAAAGAACCAGGGTGAATCTATACGGTCGACAAAGTCGGTGAAGACAAATCCAAGAGGAAAATAAAGACGTAGCTCCATTTTTAAGCTTCACCCCAAATATCTGCCCCTGGGACCCCAAAGATGGGATGAAGGATAGTTGAAATGCGCTTTATTATTATTGAGAATAAAATCGAACATTGACATACGAAGCCTTTCATCAGGAGTACCTGATGGGCCGCTCCTCTGAAGGCTGGAATAGAGCTGGCTGGGAACTGAATGCATGAGACGGTTAACTGGCTGGAATTTTTCCAAAAATCTGAGAATTTTTATTAAAACACTGGTTCTAGCTTGGTAAAAAATGTCTCGTTTGTTTTTCCTCCCTGTCAGGACCACAGTCGCGCGCGTAAAAAATCGTTTATGACTTTTCACTCTAACACCGTCTTTACCAATGAAATTTGAAGGCGCCCCAGGAAATAACGACGGCTCCACTGTTCTATGAAAAACTATTTTACACAGAACATGACCAGCGCTTTTCTTCCACTCGAAAAGGCCGTAAAATACACATGGGCGTCTCCAAAATTTGGAATATCCTGCCAATTTTTCAGTGACATTCACGGAAAAGATTTCGAATTTCCCAAGTGTTAATATCCTGCTGTGCCGTAATTATTTCATGTTTCCCTGGCATTTTTCCGAAAATTTCTCAAGATGCGCGAAGGAATTTCCTGTGAAACAGGCCCGTGATGTTGGACACCCTCCCTGCGCGTAAATGTATTTATCGATGTTATATTTTCAAGGAAGCGTAATGTACAGAATTTGTTAAACAATACCCGTCGACAATTTGACAAGGACATTTCAAGATATCTTGAAACGTTTCTTTCCCTACGATGTCTTCGGGCGACTTGCCAGCCTTAATATCAATATGGTTGAAAAAGAGACAAATACAGCCGACAGCGGTACCTCTGGACGTTTTGCCGGAGCGTTGTACCATGACGATACACTACGAGATTTCGGCCCGCGGTTCGCATATGCCAGCTGGAGATGGTTCGGCGATGCTTTCCGATACCTTGTCCCGACAAGACAGTGAGGGAGAGAAAAGTCGGCCCCTAGATATATGAGACAGATCCCTTTCGTTGGCACCTCAGTTCCACCTCACTGACTTAAACTGAGATTCAGCCATGTATATATAAGACAATGTAGTCATGTGGGATGGCTGTGGTACGTTTTGAGGTTTGAGCATGCGCACGGGCTAAAGCGATAGACAGAAGGATGATTCGTGTTCAAACGACTTGTAGTCTTGGAGCTACCGCTAGTCTTGGACTCCTTTTACCTTATTTCATTCTTACAATTTTTATTGCTGTTTTCCCGAAAACGATTGCTCCTTCGATAGATTGTTGACATTTTTAAGGTGGGGCTCTACCTGAATTTGAGTGAAATTTGAAGAGATTTTAAGAATGGATAGAAGAAAGAAAATGATTTTTGGAACACTAACAGACAGTCGATAACCACGCAAGAGCACCCCAGGTTGCTAGTGGACTAATTTGGTATCCGTCTATTAATTATTAACTACAAATTCTAATTTTAAAACTTCACTACATCTTCAACATTTCTTATTTCTTTTAATTTTACCAATCCTTCAAGAAAAATTATTTCCTTCCAAATATACCTAAAAATCACCCAAAAATTCATAAAACACCCCAAATCATTGATTTGCGTTATGAATGGAGGGTTTTTGTAATGCTTGAAATGCAAACAAGATATTTCCATTTGACCGATTTAAAGCAGCGTGAAAACGGCTTTCAGGTGAACCCCCACCTTAAGGGAATCTGTAGCAAAGTTGACGCCAAGAAGTCACGATTTAAGAAATAAAACTAGATATCGTATTCCGAAAATTCCAGAAAATCTAAGAACTGAGGTCAGTGTTGAAAATGCCAGTCATCATGTTTTGAAATGTCAGCTCAAAATTTTGCAACACTGGAAAACTAATTTATTTCGTTTTCAGATGGATAAATATGTTGTTAAAAAGGACAGCTAGCATTATCGTAAGGCTAAAAACAGCTGATAAATTCGGAGAATAAGATTCCATTCCCTAAACTTTCAGCAAGTCAGTCAGTCAGTCAGTCAGTCAGTCAGTCAGTCAGTCAAACAAACAAACAAACAAACAAACAATCAAATCAATCAATCAATCAATCAATCAATCAATCAATCAATCAATCAATCAATCATTTTATTTGCCCATTTCAAAGTAATAGCATGAAGGATCGTAGATTAAATAATGCTTGGGCAGGAGCTCTCAGCAAACCCTTTGGGTCTTTACGAGGAGAGCCCCTGAATAAACTTACACAAACAACATGCCCTTTAAAGGCAAAAAACGATCAGGGAACAGGAGACTACATTCCAAAACGTGAACATTTAAAAATGTTCTCATTGTATGCCCCTGCCAAATGCGCTCTAAGAAAAAGGATCTTTGCTGATATAAATTTGACCTGGAAACAGTGGAGAGAAGAGCCACTCCGTGGGTTCCACTGAAATTCCCATTTATTTTATTATTTTTTTTATTTATTTTAAATCTGAAATACCCCGATTTCAATGCCCTTAGTGATCCTGATAAAACATTGTTTCTTTTCATTAACAAAGATCCTTTGTATGTTAGAAATAAGGTTTTTTTATTTTTGTTTGTTTCTATGCAGGGAGGAAAATGTCATAATTGTTAGGTAATAAATTTATTATTTTACTTATTTTACTATTGCCATACATATATTTTTTTATCACTGCTGTCTTCCCCATTTTCTATTGCAGTAACATCCTAAGAATAAATAAATAAGAATATAAACATATAGCAACCTCTTTCTCGAGGGAGAGAGCGAGAACCCCTATGAAGAGATTGTGCAAACATAGGGAGCTTTAGCAACGACGACGGGAACGGCAGTGAAAACCTCACTATAAAAACGAATTCGTGCTTTTACAGACGCCGCGATTATTCCAACTCGCTTAAAATGCAGGTGAAATTTCATGGAGTTGAATTCTTGGAGACCGCACCCAAGTTTAGAAAGAGAAAGAAAAATTCGTCGTCGTGTATTTGCGTCCCTCATTAACTTCCTATCAGAGGAAATTTCACGTCCTAGTCGTACAGTAACAGCAAAGAAATGTACCAAACAATGTAATGCATGTTCAGAGTTGTTGTTTTGGTTATTAAACCTGTTGCTTTTTTGACGCTCTCGTTGCCGTCGCCGTTTTCGTTGCTAAGGCTCCCTATTGTTGTTGTTTTTGCTGTCGTCATGAAAGAATGGACAGCGCCGACTGCGAGAAAAGAGAGCTGCCCTGGGGACCAGAATTACGGCAGTTCAGTGTAGTCTAACGTTAATAAAATAATTCGCGATACTTTTAGCTAGAAACTAATTTGAAAAGGCAACAGCTAGATTTTATTGACACCCTTTTGGTGAATATGTTTTTCAGTCGAGTGTGCATTCTGATTTTATAATCAGTCGTATTAGCGGTATAATTACAGTTAATCTATACTTGAATACAGATTCTTAGTTTTCCTTTTAACTTGCCGCCCGTACGTAGTCTAGCAACTGATTAACGTATTTTAAAGGGGATAATTCCCATTCAATGTTCAGTTTTGGAGTTAGCATAGTAGTAGCCACAACTGTTAAGATTTGCGACTAAAAGTCATGGGGTCGTTCACTTCCAAGATCGCTGTAACCCCTGAAAATACCAACTTCCACAGGAAATCAAAGGCAACGATAGATGGCAGTGAAATTTTGGAGAGTGTTGAAAGCACAGAGCCAGCCAACGATACAAATAAAGGCAAGTCGATGAGTGATAGCACCAGCGAAGAACAGCCTCGTTCGCCAAGTGCGCCCCAGTCATATTCGTGGCTTGTGTCATCACCTGTTGATTTGGTCATCAATGAAAACGAAAAGAACGAAACTGTGAAAAGGCCCGAGGAGAGAGGAAATAAGGCAAAATACATAGTGGGATACAACAACGGAAATTATCTGAAATCCTACCAGCCAGTCGCTAAGATCCCGGCAGCTACTGAAACGAAACGAAAGGCAAAGTCCCCGCAGGTAATGTCGGGCGCTAGTGCGCTGTCTCCTTCATCGGTAAAACACTGCAACTACCCGTCATATTGCAAGAGTAGAGATGGAGGAGAGCAAGAGATGAAAGGAACAACTCACCAGACAAAATCTACCTCCGAAAATCACACCGATTGCTCTTCGATTCTCCAAGTTCCGTCCGCTGTCGTTGGTTTCGGAGTGGAGACTGATGTTTGCCGCCGCAGGCAACTTTCAGCAAACAGATTTAGCCGTCACCTCGCCCCGACAACATTTTAGAGCCTACGATTTTTCCTTCTATACTGATTTTAATATATTTGGCTTATTTTAGCTACACGTAAGTTGTAAAAAGAAAAGCTATTACTGTTCACAGAAATACTGAGTTATTACTGTTCAATGGCTTTACGAAATTGCGTGCTGACTTTTTCTCGCATTTCTGGCGGCGTATAGTGCCTCTTCGAAACGAAAGGAATTAGTTTACTGGTAGTGTTGCGAAATATTGAGCTGAAATTTTGCTGAAGAAAACTTTAGATTTCTTTAAAACTAAATCCGAATTTTTCCAGGCGATTTAGACCTTCCGAACAGATATCAACTGAAATAAGCCGTTGGGTCCGGTGGCCCAAGCATTATTCGTAAAACCAACAACTGTTTTTTGTAATGGCTGTTTAGTTCTTATAGAGGTTTTTAGTGTATAGTAGTTTTAAGCTTTATACTGTATATTTCTTTTGTAGTTTATTAGTACACTTTTAGTTGTACTTTGCTCGTAGTATCATCTTTTATTATATTTAGAGCCTCTATTGATACCAGTTTCTGCGAAGTCATAACTGAAAGAGGTCCCCTGTCTAAATAAAGGTATGTATCTAACAGTTAGTAAATTCGGGGAATAAAATTGCGTTTCCTTTCAGCTGAAACATCTGAACAGATCAAACCGTAAAAAGTTACACAACATACACTGAAATATGTCTTTAAAATGGCAGAAATCGATCTCGAAACACAACAGATAATTTTTAAAGTATTTTCAGTTTAACTGTTCTTGTTCTATGTATACCGCAGTAAAATGTACAAGAGAAAAACCTCAGTTTGTCTAACACACTTATCAGCGCAAAATGTTAGTCAGTATGAAGTCAAAATCTATTTATTGATCATATGGTCAAAAGCTGTTTTGAGTTTAGTTTTGCCGGCGAACTCGGCTTTTTCGTTGTTGAAAGAGAGCCGCCTCGCTACAATGAAAGCTGAAAATACACTTTAAGAATATGTGCAACAAAAATTTCCAAGAGAATAGTAAGTAGTACGGAAAGATCACTCGCTCACATTTAACCAATCCTGTACTAGTCACCCGCTTGCTATGTGAAACTTGCTAAAATTCGTCCTTCTGAAGTTAGCTTTTAGATTACTGTCAGTAAATCGATCAATCAATCGATCAATCAATCAATCAATCAATCAATCAATCAATCAATCAATCAATGATCAACTTTCCCTGAGTTAAGATTTCGTCGCAGTAGAGACTGAATATGTTCTAAGGAAAAAGATTCTATTTAAGTGTCAGTAAACTTTAACAACACACAGCGAGCCGATTAAATAACGAACTAACGACCCAGTCCTATTGTTATTCAGTCATTGCATGTAACTTTTAAGATTTTAGCTTCTGTCGTTACGAGTAGTTCAGTTGAGCCAAAAGTCATAGTGTCATATACTCTCAAGAAATTGGTGATGATGATTATATTGTAAATAATAATAATAAAAAAAACATTAAAACGAAAAGTAGTCGTGATATTTTCAGAGTCATTCCTTAAAAATCAAATAAGGCCCACGAGGGCTCTCTGGTGGCAAATCAAAACTGGCCAGGGACGCTGTCTACTGGCTTAAAGAAAATTACTAAGCTGCAGTAAACCAGGAAACTAACTGTAAACCATACATCAGTGTACTTTCAGCAATACTAATACAAGCGAAATATTAAAGATATTTAATGATACATTCTCCCGTTCGAGAAATCCATTTTTTTTTTAATTTAAATTAACACAAAGCCCAACAAACGTATACACACATCACAGTCCATAGACATTGAAACTTTCTGAACCGGAAAGGATGAATTTCGTTCTGATGTTCCTCCTTGCTCAAGAAGTTCTGTGTAATACCGCAAAATTTAGTTCGAAATATTAAAGGTATCTAATGATACATTCTCTCGTTCGAGAAATCCATTTTTTTTAAAATTTAAATTAACACAAAGCCCAACAAACGTATACACACATCACAGTCCCTAGACATTGAAACTTTCTGAACCGGAAAGGATGAATTTCGTTCTGATGTTCCTCCTTGCTCAAGAAGTTCTGTGTAATACCGCAAAATTTAGTTCGAAATATTAAAGGTATCTAATGATACATTCTCTCGTTCGAGAAATCCATTTTTTTTTAAATTTAAATTAACACAAAGCCCAACAAACGTATACACACATCACAGTCCATAGACATTGAAACTTTCTGAACCGGAAAGGATGAATTTCGTTCTGATGTTCCTCCTTGCTCAAGAAGTTCTGTGTAATACCGCAAAATTTAGTTCGAAATATTAAAGGTATCTAATGATACATTCTCTCGTTCGAGAAATCCATTTTTTTTTTAATTTAAATTAACACAAAGCCCAACAAACGTATACACACATCACAGTCCATAGACATTGAAACTTTCTGAACCGGAAAGGATGAATTTCGTTCTGATGTTCCTCCTTGCTCAAGAAGTTCTGTGTAATACCGCAAAATTTAGTTCGTTCAAAACTATTTTCTGGAAGGAACTATTTTCGTAGGGGCTTATTTCATCGACTTGAGAACGAGGTTGGCAGGAAGGCAGTTTTGGTGCACCGTAAGTGACGGAGTTTCCGCAGCCGCATGGTTCTGTGAAGGAGAAATACTGAAGTTCCTCGAAGTTGAAAGTCGTTCATTGTAATCTAAATCATGTTTCGTTTAGGCGGTGCCGGTGGATCTCCCGACAAGGCTACTTTAGAAGAAGAAAGAAGGAAAAACAAACAAAACGTGTGGTTCACAGTGAAGGTTTTCGTTGGCTATGTGGCATTACTAAGATTAGGTAAGGTTACCGTAAGTCCCGGGGGGGGGGGGGGGGGCACTCCCCTATATGAGCTATACGGGGACGTGCCGCTGGATAGGGTATGGTTTTTGGCGTCTCTGTCCTGAACAGGGCATATAATTTCAAGCCAGTCTGTCCTGGACCCGTCCTAGACAGGGTATGGTTGCAAGACTGTCGTCTTGTATTTGGGAATCCGAAATCAGAGACGTTAGTCAGTGTATTTACATTCATGCCAACTCTCCCGGATTATCCGGGAGTCTCCCGGATACGGAACGAATCTCCCGGCCTCCCGTACGGGTGACTAAACCTCCCGGATAAAAGCGACTTGGCGTTTTATTTGCATAATAGGCTAGTATTTCAACTCAAATGTTCCATAAATTTAAGAAATATTGTGTCATGGCTGCATTTGCATACCTGCTTTAACCAGTCTGCCACAAACTTTGAAGGAAACCAAAGATACGCTTCATTGCAATGTAAACGACTTTCTGATTGGACAAACGTTCAACCAATTAAAAAGCAGGGCAGATAAAGCTCTAGTGCTGTGCGAATTTTGTGCCAACTGGGTGGGGGCCGGGGGGGGGGGGGAGGGGGTAAGTGCATCAATTTTGTTTAGGGGGAGGGTAAGGTGATTAGAGGGGGGGTGCTCAGAAGAAAAAATCTCCAGATTTTAGATCTTCAGAGGTTGGCATCTCTGTATTTATTTTAGTGAACAATGCTTCACGTCAATTGAGTTTCCACTTAAGGTTCACCGTTGTTAATGCGAAATTTTGGGATTTTTCGCCATCACTTCTAGGAAGTGTATTATTTTATCTGTTGTGATTGGTATTCGCGTTTCAATGCGTGGAACATCACGTCTGTAAGTGACAGTGGGCCTTTAAATGTTATTACTATTGCCAATAAACACTTGTGTAAGACAAGAGATAGATGTTGTCCTTTGTCCTAAATAGGGTCTTGAAATAGAGGGCGCTGTCCTACACAGGGTAGGTATTTAAGGTTATTTTCGTCCTAAACAGGGTCAGGGTTTCAAACCCCCAGCGGCACCCCTTTACCTAAACATGGGCCAAGTGCCCCCTCCCCCCCCCCCCCCCCCCGGGCCGTAAGTTGAGCTTTACGTTACAGACGTAGTCTTATAGTGTAGGCTTTGAGGCGCCGGAGTGTGGCCTCATGAAACCAGAAACTGAAGTTCATTAATAGAACAAGATGAGAGCAAAACCATTAGCGGTAAGGAAGCTTAAATAGGGTGCGTTTCTATTTGATAAATGTTTGAGCCGAGGTGAAAAAATATCCAGCCATCATACTTGACATACTGTACTTACCCCGCGAGCAGAGGCCCTTCAATCTTCCTAGATAAGTCGGGAAGATCGAAGGGGCCTCTGCTCCCTGGGTATACTGTACTGTGATCTACTTCCATGTGCGTAGTACGGATATTTTTTCAATTAGTTTATAATAAGCCTAGCTTTATATAGTTTTCTTTAAATAACCTTTCTTATAGCCGTTGTAAATATTGCCATCTTATAGCCATCTTATAGCCAATTGTAAATATTATAGTTTTCGTCTTTCTATTCCATAGTAATTGTAATGTTAACGGGTTCTTCTTATTTTATTTCTTTTGGATTTTGTAATGTCTGTAATGCGCATTTGATTATTTTTGTAGAAAATGCGCAATATAAATGTTAAATATTATTATTATTATTATTATTATTATTATTATTTCACCAATAATTAAGGACGGTGCCAACTTTTGTTACTGTGCATACGTTCTGTGCATCTCGAGATACTCGGGTTTCCTATGGGTGATGCCTACTAATACAGGGATATTTTTGCGCAGTTTAAGACTATGCGGAGAAAGCAGAACTTAGCAAATGCTTTTGGTATCCAAAAAGAAATTTGGGGTTAACCAGGCATTTTTCAGAGATAATAAAGCCTCAATTTGGAAAAAAAAACTCCATAATTGTTTTGTAGTTTACTGCGTTTTAGAACAGTTGTTGCTTAATTCATCTCTAAAGAAATGCGTGGTTACCCCCAATTTTCTGGTTGGATTTCAATAGCCCTTGCTAAGATCTGTTTTTTCCGCTGTTTTTTTCCGCATAGTCATAAACTTCACAAAAATACTTTGATATTAGTAGGCACCTTACTTAAAATTGGTTTGAAAGGCTTGAACGCCAGGGTGTATTCCATGGCGGCTGCCAAAGTGCCTATGCCAGGAAAATGTTATGCTGACCACCTGTACACTGTAAATCCTACACCTAAGATCTTTGGTGTAACCTGCATAAAATGCAGCGCCTGCAAGGCTCCTATCTCTTGTGTTATTGTAATAGATGCAGTGGATTTAATGAGCCCTGGCCTTAAACAGTTGCTCGTTTCAGATTTTGATTACAGGGGTGGAATGAGTTCTGCAGCTTTTGCCTGTTTAACCACTTTTTTTGGATTGAACAGTTAGGTTTATCCAGGATTGAAATATCCTTGAGGACCATGTAATGGCCAGGAAAATGTTGAGATATGAAACAGTAACAGATCTAAGGGTGGTCCCCCCCTTATTTTTTATATCAAACCGAGGCCTGTAGGGTTTACGGACTGAGATATTTCATTTCACAAGGAGAAGCAAGTTGAACATTCAAGAGCGGGTCCCCCACGTACCTAAAGGTCTGGATCTGCTGCTGTTTCACCTGGATTCATTGTTATGAAGTGATGTTTTGTTCATGTTTTCCGCAAAGTTTACTGCATGTACATGTTAACTTTGAGATCACTTCAAATCAAAACACTCATTGCTTCTCGAGTCATGGGGAGAACAACCAAATGGGTGACAGCATAACTGTTGAATTTAAGGCCAATTTAAGGCTCAAAAGTGCCTGAATTACTGTTAATCAAAGAAAACTGGTTTGCGTTTTTTTTTATCAAAAGTGTTTTTTTTTTCTATTTCTTTCTTTGCTTTTCTTTCACTGACCCAATATTTTGGCCTTGTTTTTCTTGAAAACTAAACGTAAACCAGTCAAAAAAGAGCAACATTCTCCAACTGAATTGAAGGTCACAGGCAAAAATACAGGCACTTTTGAGAAGAATGACAAGTCAGCCTAAAATTTGACATCAGGCTCTCTCCTTCAATTTTAGTCTTCAATGGAAATCACAATCACACCTTGTTTTTTTATGGTGACAAATTTTAAGTATTTTGATACCTGAATAAGACGTTTTGTCCTCTACTGCAATTAGGTCCTAAGGGTGAAAATATTGCTTGTGGCCGCTAAATTAGTGCTTTCTGGATATCACCTTTTGCGATAGCAGGAGTTTGCAGACTGTCTGCACAGAAATGTTGGATCAGAGAATAACACTCTGCAGTGAATGTTTTAAAACATGTTCAACCCTTTGAGTCCTGATGTCAACATACAAACCTTTCAGTTGCACATATTAATCATCAACTTATTGTACAATCTTTTTCAGCACCTTATGTCTACAAAGCTCTCAATGGATGATGGAGTTCAGTTCCTTCGTTCTGGTACCTATACTTATTTGTAATATTGGCTATGAAACATTGTCTGCTTTTCACATCTTCACTTCCAAAGATCAAACTGCTATTTGCTTGGCTTCAGATGTTCTTTATGAAACTTATTATGAACTTGAACTACAACAAACTCCAGAAAAGGCGTCGGACTGTGGTTAATAAAATGAGTTCTTTGCGTACATATCATAACAAAGAGGATTGCTGGAAGCAACGTGGAAACGTCAAAATCTAAACTTTTTTCAACACTAATCAGTGAATGTGATTCTTCATTGAAAGCTGGCATGAACATTGTTATAGAATGTGTAAAGAGGTTTTTGGCAATCTCAGTAATAATGTAACCCCAAAGTTTTTATAAAATTGTAGAAGTGTAATGCCAAAATCTGTGATGAGTTTCACTTTTAGAAGTGCTCTCAGTAATTAAGCCACAAGTAGCACATGCAAGCCCCTCAAATATCGTGCTCGTGATTTCCTTAGACTGCGAGCAGTCTCTCTTTTACTTGAAAATCCTTGGGGAAGAATGCAAAAAAAACTGAGCAAGCATGACATTTAAGGGGCTTGCACATGCTGTTTGTGGCTTTGTCACTTGCCCCTCAACTATCGTCCTCACTCAGGATTTTTTTTTTTGCGTTCTTTCCATGGATTTTTGAGCAAAAGAGAGACTGCCCACAGTCTACGATTTCCTAAGCAAAGTGATGATAGAGCAGGGTTTAATGGTTAATAGAAATTATATGCAATCTGATAAACGAGATGGACATACCGCTAGGAGAGCTCGAGGAAAGTGGTTTTTACATTAATTTCCTAAAAAGACTTTGTGAGAGCAACCATTTTGCAAAACTTTGCAAAACTTACATTTCTGTTCTTGAATAAAAATGGGTCAATCTAAGTTTTAACAAAGGATCAAGTACTATATGCTGCCTTTGTTGTTTAGGGAAACGACCCTTTGCTCCTTCCCCCAAATGGACAAGGACGTCGTGGGCCTGAGACATTGGCAGAAGCAAACCTAAAGGCCCATATAAAACAGTTTCAACATTTGCTTCAAAATGCGTTCTACACTTTGTTGAACCAAATGTTGGAGGCGTTTGAACAGGTTGTTCAACATTGTTGAATGCGTAAAAAATGTTGAAAGCTGGTTGAAAATGTGTTGAATCAAATTTAAATTGGTTTAAACGTTCATTGAACATAATGTTGAATGGAGTTAAAGCCATTTGAACACTCCATAATTCAACATTTGTCCAACATTTCCCAACATCTGTTCAATTTTTGTTGGTCAAAATGTTGAAGTTGTTTATACGAGTTTTAAGTCTTAACAAAACTGGGCAAAAAATTACAGATTTATTTAAATACAGTCAAATTCAAAAATTGCTACAAAAAAAGTTCCATACATTAATCTCATGTCAATCACAAGGTAAACTGAAATATGTAGGAAAGAAAGTCTTAACTAAATGAATATAACTGTTTTACATAGTTTATTATTATCGTCAAAGTAAAATGCAGGGATGGGTTGTTGCAGTGAGACAAAAAACAGGCGTGAACTGCAGGATAATGTGTGCTTTGCTGCGGTTTACAACTCTATATACTAACTGTATATTCAGTTTTCTTACATCTTACTAAATTAGTTGATTTGCAAAACATTCTAGAAATATTATGCCATTGTTCAAGTTTTTTCTGTTTGTTGTTGTACACAAATTTGATTGGCCAGGTTTGTTAATAAAAACCATTAGCAATTATTTCATTATTTCATTTTAATATCCATGCTGAATTTTTGTAGTCATCTCCAATGGCAACATTGTAATGGGTGTTTGTCAAATAGTTATGTGAATAATATACCACATATATTTTTGTTGGTAGTATCCTGCACTTTATGTCATGTAGTTTATTGTATTTTACTTCTCATGCCAACACTGCATTTCTGGTATGAATTGGCTAGCATGCTTTTCACAGTATTTTAAACAAATTTTACCAAATCAGTTTACAGTCGAACCTCGATTATCCGGACCTTGATTATCCGGACTATTCGATTATCCGGAATTTTTTCTCTGGTCCCAATTTTTTCATGAATATTAATTAGTTGTGATATTGAAAACTAAAAGTCGCAAAAAGCCCAATAATCCTTTCAAAAGACTGCTAAAACAGCGTATTATCCAGTGCACTTTTCAAAATTCACAAGTGCAACGAGACAATACCTGAACTAAAAGTTTTTATTTGTAAATACATACAGGCTGTGTAGATTTCACAATTAAAATGATGTTTTCTTTGCTGTAACCTTTTGTTTACATTCCTATCTCATTAATATTCATATTTTCGATTATCCGGACTCTCGATTATCCGGACTATTTACCGAGGTCCCGAAGAGTCCGGATAATCGAGGTTCGACTGTACTGAAATTTTTGCACATCTAACAGAAGTTGTTTTTTATCAACATTAAGCTTACAAGCACCAAGTTTAAACCCCTTTTATCCAAATTATCCCACAGTTTGATTTTAAAGAAGGGAAGTGATACCCATATTACATTTCCAACCCTTGCTCACAAATAATATTATTGCAACCATGGTAGCACAAAAATCCTGTAATTAGAAAAGCCAGTCAGAACATTTTAATGATAAATTTTGTTACCACAAACCTCCTTTAGAAAACTATTTTATTTTAGTTACATCACTGATAACTACTGGCATGAGACTGATGAGTAACTACTGTTTCTGTACAAAGTTTGAAATGTCATGCAAAATCGTTTTCAAATGAATTCCTCTCATTACTTTTACTACATGGAAAGGTTTTCTTAAAGGAAGAAAAAGGGAAGAAAACATTCTGGTTTTTGCCAAGTAAATGTTATGACTTATAAGTTTACTAAATGCAGTCCACATGGTACGTTCTGCTTACAAAGGAGCTCTGAATACCATTGGGAAAGATTGGGAATGGGGAGGGGGGGAGGAGGGAGAGACAAGGAAAGGACTTCAAATGTTTTGACAGTTCTGTGCAAGCATTTCTTGTCTTTTTGTTCACCCTGATACAGAGCTTGCTTGAAGGACAACTAATTATTCCTGCTTGCTCTTGCACTGTTTACCCCAAGTTAAGCATCCTGATGAGGTCTTCAGAGAACATTACGCCTGTTCTTGCAAAACCAAAGATGTCATCAGGTGCGGGAATGAAGGAATGCCACCTTAGCCTCATCATCTTCATCCCTGTGGCAGAGTAAAAGAATTGAAAGGAGGATAATGAATTACACGAGTGTAGATCTGCATTTACTGGTGACTCCTAATCTACAGATAATTTGAAGTAAAATAGTCAACTTGTCTACCCCCTGCCAGTTGGGATTGAAAATTTTATCCCATTTTCGAACTTCCTTCACTGTAGTGATTTCCTTTGTATTCTCATCATGAATTATTAAAACGTTTGGGAAACTATAGCCTGCGAACACGACAACCGGAAATACGTCTGCTGTTCGCAGGCTAGGGAAACTAAAGCGAGAGGTCATTTCCGAGTCGTTTTGAATCTCACCATGAAAGTGAGTCTAAGTGTAAAGTTTTTCATTTGAAAATTAGTTTTGTTTTCATATGAATGAAAACTAATTTTCATAACAAAAAGTATGCACAAATCCTTGCTTTCATAGCAAGGTTCAAAGGAATTCGTAAATGGTGTATTGACCCCTCACTGTGATCTTCACAAGACTATTAAAGAACAGGGACTTACTCCTTGTAGAAAGTCATTTTGATTTTCTTGGACTTGTTGCTTTTACGTTTTCTGGAGCATAGATAGGCTATTGCTACGATCACCAAAGTCAGCAATGCAGAGCTGCCTATCACAACACCTATCCAGTGTTTCTTCACTTGTTCTGTTAAAGTAAAAGGAAATATACCGTGAAAAAATCTGCCAAAACTGACCAGGCTATTATTTTACACTGTAATAATTACAAATTTATAATACAGTTGTTTCCAAAATTTTTATTTTGTCTTTGTAAGGAAACTCCTCATGAATGCCAGGCTATAACACAAGTCAACAACATGCACTGGTGTAAACACCAGGGCAGGGTTGTTCGAAAGCCGATTAACGCTAATCCATTATTAAAAGTTAACCGAGGTTTTCATCTCGGTCGTTAAAAATGATTTTAAAGGCTCATTTTAAGCTAATGCTAAAGAAAAGTCTAGGGCAAGACTTAGGGACAAAAATCTTTTGGACGAATCCTTACGGATTAGTAAATATACTCTAATCAAAGTTCATGTTAACCCAGGATTACCTTAATCGGGCTTTGAACAACTGGGCCCAGTTTATTAAGATACCTTTTAGCATTTTATGCCATGGTTCGTTTTCATCTGTTCTACCGTCAGTTTTTTCCATGAAGATGACTTTTTTCACCCCCAGGTCGTCATCTGTGTTGTCTTTGATCTCTTCCAGCTCTGTTGAGTTCCCATTAGAATTGCCATAGGCACCAAAAATCCACATGGGTTGATCCTTTGAAACAACAAATTTTTACCATGTGTGAAAACTCCAGCAAATATCTCTTTAAAAACACACCTCTGTAATGTGGACGCTTCTTTATTAATTTTATTAACAATTAACTATATCCTTCATACTGAACCAGAACTAACCTGCACACGAGGCTTTAGCGGAGGAATATTTTCACATGCAAATATTGTTCAATGCTGACAATACAAATTAATATGATCTATTCTCTTGAGTAAACTTCAATTGACCCGTATGTCTATGATAAAACCCCCAGGGGTATTCCCCTATATAAGCTATACAGGTATGTGCGGCAAAAGATATTGCAAAGTAGTATGATGGAAAATGATACCACAGAGATAGAAGGCTCCTAGGAAAGGCACAAACTGAAACCTTTTTGGGGATAAAGAAGACCCCCCACTCCTGTTTGTATTGACAGGTGACTTACTGTGATTGGCACATCTTGTGGATCCCCTGTGTCAAGTTTCCTGGTGATATGTAGCACCTGCACACTTGAATTATCTGTAGAATTTTCCGCTGTAACTTGGTAGTCCATACGTGTGGTGTTGTCATCTTTCTGCAATACTCCGGCTGTTTTTATTGTATTCAAGTCCTGTGAAGATATGTGTAACATGATCATTATCTTGCAGGGGATAGAAAGGATGACACTCAGGGGTGGGGTAGGGGATGGTTAGCAGTGCTGAAGTAGGGGCCCATTCTTCAATGCTTGACTTGCTTGCTTTGTGAAATGAAATATCTTGGTGCCTGAGCCCCTGTTATTTTTTAGACCAAACCGCCCCCTTCCCCCCCCCCCCCACCCCCTCCATAGGTCTGCCACTGGTTTGAGAGAAATAGTTGTATGAATGACAATCTTTCCTAAAAAAAGTTGTGGTCTTGCGGGGGAGACAGTATAAATCATTATCATCCTGTGGTAATCTAGATGGAGACAAGAGTGCCTGACTCTCGGTGGGTAAAAAGAGGTATTTTTATGTATTGTAATTAGGGTTTTCAGGTGAAGGGCCACCTACAGAGAGTTGATACACTCATTGATACACTGCAAAATACCACCATCATATATTATCGGTGAGTACATGGAATCAAACTCATGCACAGAAAGTATGGAAATGTATATATATTGATATAAAATGTTTTGTTGTATATCCAGCTGATGTGCTAAAAAAAAACAATTAAGAATACAAAAGAAAAAAAAAGGAAAATATTTTAACTGTAAACAATGTACGGTAGAACCAGTTACTTTCCACCAAATACGGGGTTTTTCAACAAGCACATTGTTTACTTTTGTAAGTTGCAATACAAAACTAGAAAGGAGTTAAAATTTACATCCACCTAAAAAAGTTCTTTGTTTGGTGGGTTACAAAAATATATAGTCGGTTTTGCCCGAGTACGAGAATAATGCAAGATTTTTTTAGAAGTTCTAACTTTTATTAATTTCTGTGCAGGCGGAAGGAACTGTTTTTGTACGCATTGATGCATATACACCAAAGATTATTTAGATCGGAGACTAACGATATAGAGGATTAATATTAAATTTAATAAGGCAAGGTTTCTAATACGATCTTACCAGAGTTTTTCGCTCAGAAGCGGATGAAAACCATGTAAGCACAAAATCTCCTCTCGAATGGTCAATGCTCTTTGGTTCTTGATTTGAGCTCTCAGAACTGTTCTTCGAAGCGGGCATAAATCCCAATAATACCCAGCCTCTGTCATCAACGACGACGTTTAATTTGAATTCAATGCACTGAGCTTTTTGGTCGACCTTCCATTCCACGATGAAATTGTCGCCGCTGAAGTTGACTTTGTTAGTGAACAGCTCGCTTGACTTCTTCTCGTCGCTTTGGTGTAATGCGTCAGCGAATGTTACAAACGTAGCGCAGTAAAACAGTGCATAAATGGTAATTAGTTTGAACTCGTTTATATTGCTTCTACCCATTGCGAGTCTTTAAAATCGCTTTCCAATGTCGTATACAGCTTTTCGTAAAGCCTTTCAAGGTGACAAAGAGCTTAGCAAACGCTATCTGTGATACAAATAAACTTGAGAAGACGAGTAGAGGACGGCGGTTTCAAATGTTACACAACACCACCGCCACGTTTGAATGTTTTCCTCCTCTATGCAGATCTAGAGCGTACCCTTGAAGTTTCAACTATGTCTTTTTCAAATTTTGCGGAGTTTAACACCCAGAACGTGCTCTCTGTTATACTGCAATGTTGCCTGAGAAAAACTGGTTTTAAAAATAATATTCTCGGTTTCCTAGCACTAAATTTGGCAGTCAGACACGCATAAATTCAACAAGTGAGCCCCCTCCACGTAATATTTCAAATGCAAATGAGAGCTGCTCTCATTTGAATAACACTGTTAACAACAAAACCAAAGCTGTTGTACGTTGTAATACTTCAGTGAATCTGTAAGTTATTGAAATATTCGTACCGTTTAAAAATAAAAAAATGTTCCTTGAAAATCAAAAATGTTGAAAATCAGATTCCTTACGACCGGGCCTTACGACTACTATAACCTGCACGTGGTACCACGTGTTTTAACGCCGGGCTGTCAATTGGTTTTATACGCCCGCCAGTTCTTTACATTACGTCAGTTTTCAAAACGGGATTTTGTGGCTGGGCGAACATTGACATCCTTGAGAAAGAAAAACATTTATAGAAACTCCACTTTAAAAACCTCAATTCCTCACAAAACCCTGCCTAAAACCTTACGAAGTGAATTATAAGAAGAGGTTTCCTCAGGTGTAAAATGGTCGCTGGGATTTGCCATTGTTTTGTTGGGATTCGACGTACTCGGAATGGGAATTTGGTCGTTAGCTTTTGGCATTGAAATGGGATTTGAGGCAAAATTTGGACTGGAAGCTGGAATGGGATTTGAGGCAAAATTTGGACTGGAAGCTGGGATTGAGTTATTAAAATTCTTTTCACGACCAGTAGGGCCGCGTCCGACCTATGGACGTGAGCTATTACTAGGAAGATGTTACTTGATTGACAGTACTCTACGGCATATGTGAGCTATCCTGGCAAGCTTTTTTAAGGAGAGTATTACAGTTAGCGGACCCCATATTAAGCGGACAGCAGCACAAGTCCCATTCCCCCCCCCCCCCCTTCACATTTACTGTAAAAAATATATGTATTAAACTTGACTTTTCTGGTCCTTTCTATTAAAAAAACTTGTATTAAACGGACACTGCAAAAGGCATGCATATTTTTTGTTCACGTTTTAATAGATCGGTCATTTAACTTTGCCGACAAAAAGATCTGTGACATCTTTAGCTTTGTAGACACTAAACAAACAGGAAATACTATCTCTGTTGGCAGCCTGATTAACAAAAAGTGGTCAAATTAGTAACACGTGACCTCATCGACAAAACATTTGTGTGGCAAACAGGAAATTTGTGTACCTAGAGACTTGTCTGTAAAACTAATTACATAATACAAATCCTAGTTTCATCAATTTCTGTCTCAACCAGAAAACGTGTCCCCTTGAATAATGTACTCGCGGGGAAGGTAGCTCCAAACGATACCCACCGATTTTCTCACCCTCTGTCCAGTCACTTTCACTTTTCCTGCGTTTGTTGGTCGCTTTAAAAGTTCGGTTAACCACATGGCCATGAGCTTTGGAACGCGCCCAACTGCTACCATAAGATCTGTTATTTCGTTTGGGCAGCAGTGTATAAAATGAAGCTAAAAAACACACTGTAGGGCGCTATACCGTAACCTGAAGGCCGTTGGGAACTTTCTCCAGTGAAAAATTTAAAATTTCTTGATACTTTATTATTATTATTATTTTTATTATTATTATTATTATTATTATTATTATTATTATTATTATTATTATTATTATTATAATATTATTATAATATTATTATTATTATTATTATTATTATTATTATTATTATTAGTCCATAATCACGAGGGCTATCTCTATGTGACCCATCAAAAAGTATGCGTTCTATTTTTAGAAAGACAAGCCTCATGGAAAATGAAATGGTTCAGATACAATGAATAAATGCTGGATGATATGCAAACAAGAGTCGTCATTAGCCGTTGTTTGCAAACACCGACACTACGTTTAATTATTTTAGATAAACTGTCATGAATTAACAGGTACAGAGAGATCTTCTGTTTATTATATTGCTATGTAACTTTTAAAATAATGTTTAATATGGACGAAGGATCATCAGACAATGTGAATGGATTAAGGGCGGTTTTAGTCAGACAATAGGCCGCAATAGTGAAATTTTCAAATTTCAATAATTGTCGGTGATTGTTTACTACAGAAAATGTTTTGATTGGTTGAATTGAAAGACTGACAACATTTCGTCACCAGTCTGCTCTCGGTTTATGGAAATATGTTGGGGAAGAAGGCGAGCGTTTATCCAAGAGGCGAAGCAATAATGGCAAAATATATCTGTTTTCTACATTTCTTTGCAGCCAATTATCAGGGAGATGAAGGTTAAGTGTTTTACCTTTGACTGAGAAGAAGTTGAAGCGATATGGAGGGCGAAGAAGAAAAAAATGACGTGGTTTATTCGAGTGGAGATGAGGGTGGCACGGCTGTTATGTCGGAGAGAGTGTCAAATCTAGCCAACAGTATTTACAGCGAGTTTGAGCGAATGATACAAAAGTATGACCAGGATGTTGTTTCAGGACTTATGCCGCTTATGGTATCAGTGTTGGAACAGCTCGACAGCGCTTACGGAGACAACAACGAACAGTTAGTTGAGCTAGAAATATTGAGCGATGATAACGAACAACTTATAACACAATATGAGAGAGAAAAGCAACTACGAAAGCTGGCTGAAAACGTAAGTGAAACGATCCTTTTTTCTTTTAAGAATCCCCTATGATTATTGAAATCAAAGACTTTGGTATTTCAATGATAAATTTACCTTGCATGTGGGACAATAATTTCTTGAAAAATTGGTAACCTCTTCGCTATAAAGTTTAATTTGAGATCGTTCTAGATCTTTCACAAAGGCACTAGGGTATATAATACTATTGGAATCAGAGCTATGTTTCACTGTGAAATTTTTTATTGTGGCGGTTGATTTGTTTCAGAGATATAAAGCGATGTTGTTTGATCGATAAATCCTCATTCCGTGTTTTTTTTCGTCAGTAGAAGTCGGAAAGGCGTTGTCTTTTTGACAATTAAATCTTTTTGCTTTTTATCGCAACGCGTTGAAATGTTATATTTTCTCAAATAGTACTTGGTCTATAAATTAAATATTGTCATTTTATAGCATTACATTTTTTATTTACCTCGTGCATGTTTTGGTATTTTTCACCTCTTGACAGTATACTAGACACTGTATCTTTTTGTTTTTTTTTTTTACCCCTTGACCATTCATAAGGGTACTTATTTTACATTGACGGAGATTTTTAAACCGTAAAAAGTAACACATTTGCAGGTGTCAAGGATATTTTAAACATACCTTTATTGTTGCAAGGATGACACACATTAGCAGAGTTGCATGGTGCTTGGGCCAAACAGGAAGATTTTTAATAAATTGATTTTAATAACTTGACTTATATACTTTTGTTGTGACCTATTAATTTTGCAATAAAAGCTGCATGTGTCAGATTTTTCCACAGCGGAAACCAAAAACTCTGAACTCTTTTGTTAAATTTTGAAAGAGAAAATTAAGAAAATAGAACACAATTTTGTTCCACGGAGAAGCTGAAAAGGGCTCTGTGAGTGGCCGTTTGTGCCCAAATTTGATGGCTTGTTACTAAAGTTGACATTTGGAAGGCAAAATGAAGTGTTCACGATTTTCAGACTCACACTGGAATAGTTGTATTAACCTGGCTTTCCAGCAAAAGTAAATTACAGATGTTTGACTGAAATAAATTCCCGCTATTACTGACTCTTGCTATTAAGGACACTAACTTGCGGCCCCAAGGGTGTCCACAATAAAGGTAGTTCACTGTATGTAGTAGCCTCTTACAAGGTTATTATATCTGGGTAAGTTGTTTCTTATCCATGGAAAATAACATTTCAGTTATTAAAACAAATCATTTTGAAAAGTAAAAAATAATGCTGAGGCCTCTTTCAACAGGAGACTATCTTTGTCTTGGGTAGGGTGTGATATGCCATGAGGTAAAAGATAAGTGGTTATGCATCAGTCAATTCCAGCTGTTAAGCATTAGTCTACCCTAGGGCATTTGATGGCCTCATAGCGCTTCAATGATATGTTCATCCACAAAAAGTTTGAATTTGTGATTAAACGTATGTCTAAGGAGGATAAAAATGAGATGGTAGATCCATAGAATTAACTGTCACTGGAACAGTTACGTAGAAATGAGACTTATTTGAGACTTATTTTGGTGGGAATTAACTTTAATTACAAAGAAAGTAAGCCTAGAAACAAAGAAATCAACTTAAGTTTTAGCTGTACTGCGGGGCATTTGAAAAGCTCATTTGTACGTGCCTTGGGGCATTTGCCAGTTTGTTTTCAATAAATCTTAATGCTTGGAGGTTGGCTGGTTGAGGAGGGGGGTGGAAACGCTTGATGCATTGGGACAGCATTAGGCTTAGTTTATGTAAAATCTGAACTTTGTTACAGAGCTAGGTCTTTACTGGTTCTTGATATTGATTGGCCTTGAGCATTGACTGTTTGCATTACTCCCTGGAAGGATAGAACAAGTGTTGAAACCAGGATTAAAGTATTTGGTGGGACATTTAATGTCCCCACTGAACACTTTAATGCTGTGGTTTCAAACATTTTTTGACATTTGCCACTGTTGAAAGCCTGTGAACTTTGAGATTTTAAAGAAAGGCCAGTTTAAAAAAGAGACATTATATCTTTGTCAGCACACAAAAATGAATGCTTGATTACTTAGAGGGTTAATAATGTTATTTAGCAAGCAAACAAAAACATTACATTTTTAATTTTAGATGGATGTTAATTACTAGTGGTACTTTGAATCAGGGGTTTCTAATTTTGTATTGTTACAGGAAAGTCTGAAGGCTGTCTAATGAAATGGTGGTTTATGAATGGTTTCTGTACCTGAGAGCCATGGTGTGGGGGGGGGGGGGGGGAGGGAAGACCATATAGTGTGCTATACAGGGAGACTCTACCTACCCGGAGGGATAGTAAGTAAGTAAGTAAGTAATTTATTTAATGTCAAATACACAGGGGGTGGTCTCCCAGTCCCTTGAGCCACAGGCTCATGATAAAAGTGTTTGACAATATAAAAAAAAGATATTAACTACTAATTAAATAACAGCTATCCATAAAGATAAATAAATAAAAATAAATCAGGTCAAAGGCAATTGCTGCATTGACAGCCATTAAAATTTAACTTAGTTAAGAGTCTCCGAAAGGATGATGCATTAGGTGCGTTTTTTACAGCAGATGGCAACTGGTTCCAGATGTGTGACATCATGTACGTATACATGAGCCATGAAGGAAACTACTATTGTATGAAGTTTGTACAACATTTAGACCATTGCTTCTAAGATTATATGGTGTAACTCGGGGTCTGAATAAATTGGCTACATAGCCTGGACCATTCTCCTTGAAACACTTAAAAAAAGGGGTGCCTTTGGTCACCCTAGTTTTATACAGGAGGACATTGGTCGTATTCTAAGGTTCACAGAAATGGTCTGTAGACTGGAAGGACAACAGTTAAATCCAAGTATTAGGAAGGGTACAGCAAAATATAAAAAGGCCTGATACATTAGAACAACATTAGCCTTAGTTTACACTGTATGCAAAATCTTACTGAACCTTGTTACAGAGCTAAATCTTTTCTAGTCCTTGATATTGCCCTTTAGCAATGAATGTTCACTTTACTACCTGGAAGGATAGAACATGTGTTGAAACCCGGATTAAAGAATTTGGTAGGACATTTAATGTTGATACTAAACACCTTAATGCTATGGTTTCAAACATTCATTTGACATGCATCTTCCACTGTTGAAAGCCTGTGAACAACTAAAGAATCAGTCATGTGTTATGAGCACTGGGAACATTAATTTTGTAATAAAAAGAGTAATGTTGACACCATTATTAATGAAAGCATTTAACAGAACATTTAATGTCCTTTTAAACACTTGGAGTACAGTGGTTTTGAACATTATTTCATATTTTAATACCATAGCACAGCTTTAAAAAGACTGGTTTGTGTTACATGTCCGTCAAGCTGAATGAGCAGTGAAAAAATGTTGAAACCAGGCTTTAAGTGTATATGACAGATAATTATCAACCCTTTCAGCTGTACGAGTGCCAGTTGGCACAAAACGCACAATTTTGTAAATATTTGATAAATTGTCTCTGCCTTTTTGCAAACAAAATTGTCCGAGTATGCTTGTGTCACTTACTGAATAATATATATGTTCATTCTCATTTCATTCACCAGGCTTAAAATAAACTATCACATTTATTGTGCATATGCCACACATTGACATTCAAATCCTAGCAGTGTGTCAAATGTTTGTCCCATGAACCTACTTTAATGGCCTTAGCTCCCACGAGTCTCCTGTAGCTCAGCAGTAGTAATTGTAAGGTCTTAGGCTTGACTCCTGATAGGAGCACTCAGATTTCTTTTTTTCTGATTGCTAGTTCCGATTACTAGTTTGGATGCTCTACTACTGAGCAACAGGAGACTCGTGGGAGCTAATGCCATTAAACTAGGTTCATGCGACAAACATCCTGCATACTGCTAGGATTTGTGTGTTGATGAGTGGTAAATGTGAAATAAATGCAATGTTTTAAACCTGGTGAATAAAAGATAGAGGTATTTTTAACAGTGATATGCTTTTCATTGGCAATGTGTTATGGATTTCAGAAATACCTTGAGATTGAAGATCAGATTGAAGTTGAAAAGAGGGAAACTCAAAAGCAACTTGACATGTTTGAACACGACAACAAAAGCTTGGAATCCCGCATCAAAAGCTATCAGGATCACAGTGAGTGTTATGCCTCATGCACTTGAACCTGAAAACCATGTTGTTGTGATTTGTGTGAACACAGCCTTGTTCCTGTTTTCAGTTGAACGCCAGGATGAAAGAATAGCAGAGATGAAGCGTGAATACCACACGCTCCATGAAAGACACTCGGAGGTGAGTAACAAGTCTTATTTCATGTTCAAGTGATTGAGATAATTCTATTTTAAGGAAACAAAGTTAATAGGCCATTTCCGAGTTGCTTTGAACCTCATTATGAAAGCGAGGCCAAGTGCAAGTTTTTATTATGAAAATTAGTTAAATGCAAATAAAACTAATTTGCATGTAGCCTCACTTTCATAATGAGGTCCACAGCAACTTGAAAATGGCCTTTTTGGTGAACTTTTCCTTTAAATTTCTCCAAGAATTGTTAATGGTTTGAGAAGCTATATCAAACACTCGGAAGAGTGTTTCTTTTTCATTGGATTTCCAAACACCTCAAAGTTGGTTTAAAAAACTCGACAGGGCCTCGTTTTTTCAACCTACTTCTCCAAACATGAAGAAGAATGTTTCATTGATTTCCAAATGCTGAGAAGTGGGATTGAAAAGAAAAACCAATTTTGAGGTACACTGTATTTGGAGGTAGGGTGAAACACTCTCTTTAGAGTTTGATATAGCTTGTCAAGCCTTTCATAGTTCTTGGGGAAATTCAAAGCAAATGTTCACCCAATTTTGTGATAATTAAGATCACATTTCCAAACCTCCTTCACGGTAGTGATTTCCTTTGTTTTATCGTCTTGTTATTATTAATGAGTTTGCGAAATATAAATACATAACATCATAGTTGTTCCTCGCGAAGCGAGGGCCGAAGGCCCGAGCGTAGCGAGGTTAATAAATTTGTCGGGCCGAGCCGGCCCGAGTGGAGCTAAGCCGCGCGAATTCGAGCGAAAAATATATTTATATATATATATATATATATGTATGTTTGTATATTTAGTTGAAGGTGTCCGCAATGACGTCAGACTGTCTGGCGTCGTCTGAAAAAAATTTGCATACATCGTAAAAAATATGCGTGCATGATCAAATTTCAACTGCAATGTTCATCAATATTCACTGATGCAGAACTATCTCTCCAGAATCTTTTCCCTTTCTTCCAGAAATCTTTTTTTGTGAAAGATTGCATTGAAGAAATTACTCGTTTTGTGGCCGCGGTAAAATAATTTTCCGTGGGAAATAAATTCATCGAACACGACAGCGCTTCACGCCCGTTGTGCATTTCATCGCGTCAGAAATAGATTTTTAACCGCAAACTAGCCCGTGGAACTACGAAAAGACCATGCTCATCAAAATAGTTGCTATGTTCAGAAACCTTTTAATCTCCTCATTTGATGCTACAACACGAAAGAGGGCTTTCCACCCAGCCCCAGCTTCGCGAGGTTTTGCGAGTCACGTATTTCTAGTTAAAATAGGTTTTTGTAATTTAATGGTTTCTGTTTGATCCTAGATACTCCATCAACATATGGAAAGGTTACAGAGGGATGAAAGGAGGGGTCCAGGGACACCGTCAGATACTACACCGAATAGAATGCTTTTTAGGTAACCAAAATAGATTAGAGTATACCTATTACCTGAACTAAACTAAACTAAACAAACTTTTTAAGAGGGACGTTTAGCCCTTATGTGAATGTTATCCATAGTTATAACAATGAAAAACGGGATGGAAGGAAATTGCTCACCAGCTTTCATCTGAATGGTAAAACTTAAAGTTGAGGATTTTGTCCACAGACTTAAAAGTTAGAACCACCTTGTATAGCATAATGAACAGTACCACAGGAAAGGACCGTTCAGTAACTTTCATTTGAATGATCACACTTTAGGATTTCATCCACAGACTCAAATGTTAGAACCAACTTGTATTTATAATAATAACAGTGACATCATAAATGCCACCACCAGAAAGTACTGCTCAGTAGCTTTCATTTAAATGGAGGGACTTCAAGATTTCATTCACAGACCCAATAGTTAAGTCACTTTATACAGCATAATAAACAGGAAAGTACTCCTCAACAGGTGTCATTTGCAAAGTCACAGTTAATGATTTTATTCACAGGCGTTCCTGCCCACACTACATGGGTAGAGATGAGTTGGTCCAATAAAACCTTTGGAACGATGAAAAAATTTTCTTAAACGTTAAAAATCAAAGACTTCTGAAATCTTTTCTTCTTCTTTTATTCAGCAGACCAAGAGCAGTTTCAACAGAGTCTCCAAGATCCCCCATGGGAACTCCTGTGAACTCCCTAGGGGAGCTGGTGCCCCCTGACACCTCTCCACATTTACGTAAGAGTCCTGACACAGAGATGCCCCCATTTCCTCTCAGAGTGGATGGTAACGAGATGTCACTTGAAGAAGAACAACTAGCAAATGAAGCAAAAGGTTTGTAGGTTTGTTGTTTAGAAATCAGAGAGGAGGTAACCTTGGCTGTAGCTTTCAAGTCACTGAAGAGTCACACACCAGGTTTACAAAATTGGAAGCCCTGAAGTGTCCTGCTATGGTATCTGATGACTGTTTCAAAAATAGAATATTTTTGCTGTTTACACAGGGTAGCCATCTTCAGTTTTGCTTGCTTATTTCTCATCCCAGCTACAGCGTAGATAGCTTGCACATTGTCTGTTTTCGTTTCAAATATTTGCTTATAATCATTAGCTGAGAAATAGCTTCTAGTCATTGAAATGTTGAGTGCACTCATTCCTGTACTGTTATCTGATGTTAATTATTTAAATTTAGATAAATTAAAGGCATTTCTAAGGATCATTTATCGCATGCTTTACTAAGTAGCATATTTCCTAACAGTCACAGTATTTCTTAATACTACGCAGCTAAAGGTGCTGAGAAGACGACACCAGGAGGAGCTTCGGCCAACACTCAGACCAATCAAAAGTCTCCTGAAGAAGTTCGTGCTGGAACTAGTGACACAGAATTGAATGCTATCACTGGTAAAGTGGATGTCAACAGTAGTGAGGCTATGGTTAAAGGCTCGCGTTCAAGCACAGCAAGCTCAATACAGAGCTTAGATACCAACACTTGTAATGTTACAGATGTTGACAACATGCCAATCATGACTGTGACAGATGTTGAACGAGCAATGTCTGGAGAGCCTCAGACACCTCCCGATGGAAGCTTTGTACATGTACACCTGAGTAATGACGCAGCAGCCATCATGGCCTCAACACCTGAGTTGAAACCTAAGGCATCATCATCCCCAGTTGATGTGATTAGAAGAGGTGGGACAAGACAGGCAGAGCGTCCAGTTTCCCTTGATCTGGAGACACTACCTGAGGGTGTAAGTGCACACTCGCTGTTTGCAGAGCTCTCAGTTCAAGAGCCAGACATTATTGGGCAGGTTGATACTGGTGCTGATATCACGACCATGGTTGGGGAATTGGACACAGTATTAAAAGAAAACAAGGAGTTATTACAAGCCAAGTAAGAATATTGATGTTTGCAAATTTTTTCAAACAAATTTATCAAAATATGTTTCAAATGTTATTTGACCCCTCTATTGATGGTTTAATTTTTAGAACCAGACTTGTTACCCAAAAGAATGACCTTCTGAAAAGGGTTGAAGAACTATCCAAGTAAGTGCAATGAAATTATTTGTTGTGATTAAAACTTGTTTTAGGCATACAATTATCCGTATTGGTCTCCGTACATCACACTACATAGCAATATTTAATAATGGTATAATTACTGGTCATGTCTTACAAATTCTACTTTGTCATGTGCACCTTTAGAAGGGGTGGTTATCTGCTGTCAGGGCAGCATTTACATTAATACCTATGTATGATTACTATCTTATAACTAGTGAGAGAGATTTGTCCCGAGATGATGTTGTAGCTCTTCAGGACACCAAGAACAGACTTACCACTCACATATCAGAGCTTGAGCAGGAACTCAAGAGGTATGCGCTGTATTTATAGATTGTTTGTTCAAAGTTAAAGCTGGAAGGTGCAAATTAACTTTGTTTTGCTGGATTTAAAAGAGGCACAGAGAGATCTTTGCTTAGAAGTTTTCATTATGTAAACTTTTTTCATCTGGTAAATCTACAGATAAAACTAGTGTGACCATTGTATTTTACGTTAGGAGTTAACACATACTATTCATGTCGCTTCTCTCTGGATGCTGTACAATTTCAGGGTTTGGGCGCCATCTTGGACTGGCTGACCACCGATTTCATGCGAGGGCCTCAAGCTAATTAATGTTATTTAACCAGGGTGACCTCTTCAGTATAAAATGTTGATATTAATAGGGGCCCTGCCAAAAAGAAAAGAACTTAAAAAACCTAAAAAGCAGAAATACAGCCACTAACTTTAAAAGTAATTAAAAGCTTGTAATCTGTAGACTTCTAAAATACAAGTTTTAAAAATCATGACAGTTAAGATCCTTAATTTGATTTGGTAGCCAACTACAACTGTCCAGTTCACTAGAGATCGAATGCACTTTACCAATCCATGATTATTACTAGTTATTAAAAAGTTAGTAATCACCGTGTTGACTTCACAGTTTTAAGGTGTGGAGGGCAAGCCTTATATGTCTATAGTCTGGTTGGTGTTAGAGTGGATTAATAATTGTTATTATTTGTTTCATGTCAGAGTCAAAATGGATGCAGAAAAGGCAACTGTTGCTTTGAAAGAGGTGAAACTTTGCTATTATTTGAAAACAACAACAACAATAACAAAAACAACCAAGGTTGCCATTTTACAGTTTCTTTATCACTAATAAATGTTACAGTTCAGTGACTGACCATGGCACTGGGTATTTTGTTTGACAGGCAAATGTTTCAGCTGCTCACCGTAAAAGGTTCACTCGAGTTGAAATGGCACGGGTACTCATGGAGAGAAACCAGTACAAGGAAAGACTGATGGAGCTTCAAGAGGCTGTGAGATGGACTGAGATGATCAGGTAACTGATTGGCTCTTCATTGGTGGGCTGTGAGCCTCATTATAGCTTACTGTTTAATTTCATGTTCTCAGTTGACAAATGAGTGTTCCTATGATAGAGCATCCAACAGGTGTGTCGATGGCCATGGGGTTAAACTTTACGAGGGTTATCACATTAGAGACCTTAAGATTCTAGTACGAGTACGAGTACGACTACGAGATTTGACTTCAAGTTTTTAGCGAAGTACTAAGAACAGATATATCACAGAAAATTTCATTTCACTCTTTACGAACGACAAACTTGACGCCGCTGGTTTGAATGATGATAGTTTAGCCCTTTCGTGTTTCCAAAAAGACGAGATCACCTACGTTTCGAGGACTCATTTTCGCCACTACGAGATTCTTACAAAAACTCGTTGTAAAATGAAGACAGCTATCTCGTTTTCCCACCAAAATGACACTGGTTCACGCGCGCCCACTCTTTGTCTATTGGAGAAACTCGTAGTCGTACTCGTACTCGTACTAGAATCTAAAGGTCTCTATTAGTAATGATTGTTTATTTTTAACTCCACAGAGCATCGAAAGAGAGAAACCTAGAATTGCAACAGAAGAAGAAATCATCCATTTGGAAGTTGTAAGTTTTCGTTAAAAAAAATAATATTAACTTTGAGGGGTTATTTTCAGTCTTTTAAAGTGTAATGCAACTTGGAAGTTTAGCTCAGCGTTAGGAGGATGTATAGGTCCAGGTTATTTTATTTAAATGTATATATTTATTTATTATGCTTTTAGGAAGAACATTTTTTGAACAAAACATGTTTCAGATGTTCCAGTACATTTTTCAATACTTGACTAAGAGAGATTTGACACCCTCTCCTGAGGTTAACCAGTGCCCATATTTCACTAACAAACAACCACAAACTTTATTTGTGTACCCCAGTGTCTACAAAACACATTTCCATTGTAACACACAAGTAATAGGGGTACTGGCTACTAGACTATACATGTATAAGTTCCCCCATTGTTGCCCTTCCCTGCTGTGGAGATGATTGCAAACCTATTGGCATACTAAGGCAAGTGTATTTGAAGATTTCTCTCACACATACAGCACCTTTGTAGGTACTGTGACAGTCTCTGTTATTTTTTTAATTTTATCTACATATTAGTGTTTTTCAGATGCTCAAGTCAAAGCAGAAATGAGCACTTTGTCCTTACGTTTCCTGTCTCCAACCTATGCCATTTCTCAAGTTTTCTAAATTAGCACATTAGACACTAAAATTGAATGTGTTCAGTACTAAGGAGAATAATTAGTCAGGTTGTACTTATATGGGACAACCCTCTTATCAGTTTCAGCAACTTGTTTGGCCCATCTCCAAAGAAGCCTGCCCCTCCCATGGTCAGTATAAGGTACAATTCCCCTCAGGGGGATGGAGAAAAATCTCCTTCTCGACGCAGTAACTCTCTGGACTCAGGATCTGGAGGCAATATCACTGTGGCTGGTGGTGGTGGATTTGGTAGTGAAAAGTAAGATGGAATTTTTGTTTGCTAAGCAATGCTGTAGGAATTTGTGTATGAAGCTGATTTTGTTTCCTTTGTTGGATAGTCATGTAACTGAATGTACTTTTTCGAGCTAACGGGAAAGTGAGGCAGTGATAACCTTGTGGCCAGTAGAATCAGATTTGTGTGCATGTGGCAGAATTCCATGTGCATTTTCAGGGCATATCTAAATGTGGGTTGTGGGTTGAGTTTGTTGATGGTTCTTGTCCCCACTCCGAGGGTTTTTCTCCGGGTAATCCGGTTTCCTCCCTCCCAAAAACCAACATTTCCAAATTCCTATTCGACCTGAAAAACAGTGGATGGAAGAGCCAACCCATGGAATTCCCTAAAAATTCCGATTTCAAATTATAGCTAGACTATGTTTTTTATAGAAGTTTTAGGACCTTGTGAGCCTCTGTCTCCTTTCCCTACTCTCCTCTTCCACTGTCTTATCAGTGTGATGGGTGGCTGTCCATTTTGCTTTGTGTGGAAGTTACTGGCTGGGTGCTTTGCCAGCCATGGGACTAGACCAACAGGGTTACTAACATGCAATTATTCACTCTATGCAGCTTTGACAGGCAGCGACTTGTGGATAGAAGAGAGCGTTACAGACAAGTTAGAGCATTTCTAAACTCAGGTGAGAATATCAACATTTAACTTGTACATTTATGCACTGTAAAGACAGAGACAAAAGTATTTAATCACATTCTCCACATACACACTCCCTTAGGGTTGGTTCACACTGGAAGTGTAAGGAACCTTCCATTCCAGTGTGAATCAAAAAATGGAGACTGAATCGCAATTGCGAATATCAGAATGTTTCCTTTTTCTTCCAATTCCACTTCTGATTCCGTCACTTTCCAATCACATGGCTCATTTCCAATCCCTTTACTCAAGATTTAGAATGGAAAACATGTGCCTTCCAGCTTTTTGAACTAAAGCGAGGTTTCCGTTTCTGCTTCCATTGTATTGATTCACACAAGGTCAGAAGATTCTTCTGATTGCAATTTGGCTTCCATCTCTTCTGTCGCAAGTGTGAACTAGGCCTTCCTGCTTGCTGTATGTTAAAACTTGTGTTTATCTCCAGATGTGGCAGAGGGGCGCATGCAAGCCTATGGGTGGAGTCTTCCTGCCAAATATTCAACAGAAGTTGCCGAGGGAGGAAAAAGTCTTGTTTCAGTTCCTGTGCCAGTTTATTGTCGACCACTTAATCTTAATGACCCAGGAATGAAGGTGAGTATTTCAGATTAATTATTACTTAAATGCTTATTATTTTTTAACTTGGCTATTTCTTACCTTCTTTTAATTCAATTGTCCTATAAGCCAAGCTGGGAGAGTTGGTGTGAATGGGACATAAAGGAAAAGCATTATTTCAAAACAATAACTGTGCATTTAACGTATTCTTGAACAGATCTGGTGTGCTGCTGGAGTAGATCTTTCAGGTGGAAAGACTCAAGATGGTGGTTCAGCTATCGGCGCCAGCAGTGTATTTTACACAGACAGTGCTCGTGAACAGGAAGAGGAAGGAAAAGATCCAAAGACTGATGCTAAAGTGTCTATGGTTTGGATCGGCAGCAGTACACACTCTTGCAGTAAAGTTACTGTGGTGGATGCTAACTATCCTCAGAACATCTTAGACTGCTTCATTGTGTGTACATCACATTTGCTATGTATCACGCCAGTCCCTGGTGCCTCAGAAGGAGATTATCAAAGCTCGGAATCAACTCTTGAAGGTAACAATGGTTGCCATTTTTACAAACATGTAACGAGAAAGTAAATCTCCGGTAGGTACATGGTGGAAGTAAAACTTTCTTCTTTGCACCCTAACTTACATATTGCTGTTGATTATAAGAGATTTAGCTTTAAGAAGCTGTTCAGTTCTAATTGGCATTGGCATGTGAGGCCTGAAATTTATGTCAGTATTGGAAGTACATGAAATCTCTCAAAGCTGTTCGTGGCAAGCTGTCTATAAGTTAACTCTTCCTAGAGGTAGACAGACAGATAGAACTGGCCCCTATGATTTGCTTTAGAGAGAGTTGACTGTACTAAATATGTGAGTTCACACTAGACACTAAGTTGGTCTTAAGTAGACTTAGCTCAAGTCAACCTAAGTCAGCCTAAGTATGCTTCGTCATTCAGATGGAAAAAAGCTTCTCATGCCAACCTGTCAGGCGCTGATATGGTTAGTGATAAAAATTATTTTTGTTTAAACTCATCATCAATAGATGAGCTTGGGAACAGGTGCCTAAAGGTGGTGGAGCCAGGCTGAAATTTGGCGGCAAGGAGGTATCCATGGCAACCCTGCGAACGGCCACCACCCGGCACCGTCACACTGAATAAATCAGTGGAATACTTACCTAAAACTTACCATAGAGAAGGGAGGGAGGGAGCGGGAGCAAAATCACAGCAGCAGACAAACAGCTAACTGCAGCCGAGCAAATGCAAACAGCGAATGACCTTTGAGCGAGCAAAGCGACGAAAACAACTGCATGAAAGCGTCACAGCGTGTCCCTGCTAGAACTCCTGGGCCGCCCCTGTGACCACTGTGAGGGAAGACTGCTGACCCGCATTGTTTCGAGCTTAACTTAGCCTAAATTTCATTTAGCCACATTTTGTTTTCTGTCACACATGCCTTGGTTTTTAATTGCGAAAGCAAGACAAGACTGATCTCTATCCAGTTTCCTTTGATTTGCCCCAAGACAGAAATTCTGTACAAAATGAGACCAAGAGGTTTTTAAGATCACTGTAATTACCACAGTGGCATTTTTGCATAATTTGCAAAAGCTAGTTAGTGAAATGACACTGATAAAAATGTGATAGAAATGCCTTGAGAAAAAAGTGAAACTATAGCCACACAAAAGGGCTCAACTTACATAAACTAATGTTGTATATGAGAAGAAATCCTTGGAACACAGTGGAGAATCATAGTGGTCCTCCAAGGGCTGATACATGTTTTATTTTATAGCGCCAAAACATGAGGTCTTGACCCTGATAAATCTGTGGTTTTGATGGGTTTTGCATATCATGTTTCCCTTTGACTTTGCAGCTCCGAAGTCAGAAATCGTGCATTTTGTACTTAGCAGTTCACACATGTAATTTTTACTACGTCAACTTAAGAGATTGTTAAAGTGTATATGACACAAAATCTTTTATTAGCTTATTAGGAAGAGCTTTCAAAATGATGAAGAATGGCATTTATTTCATTGCGATAGCATTCTTGGTTGCCGAGTTATTCAAGATTTAGGCTTATGCAAATTAGACAACTTGTGACGTCACAATACTGACACTAATATACAATACTGACGCTAATAAAAGATTTTGTGTCATATACACTTTAAGACAGACTTAGTGGTCTAGTATGAACCCTTATAATGTGTTATATGGATCTTACGGTTAAATGTGAAAAAAAAAAAATGTTCTTTCAGAGCCTTTGCAGGCAAACTCGGAGAAAGGAGATTCAACAGGAGCAGCAGCATTTAGTGATCCATTGGGTAAAGCATTTCCTTGTGATTAAAACTTAAGGGAGCTGCTAGTTTGCAACCTGTTTTCCATTGATTGGTGATAGTTTTATGTGCATACTTGTTTTGTTGCCCACCTCAACATGGCAAAAAAGCTGAGCTTAAAAGACTGCTCTACAGTTATCAGTATTATGGTAAACGACATGCCAACAATTCAAGAAAAACAATACCTCGCAAAACAACATACCAGCAAAGTTTTGTCAACAAAATCTTTTGAATACTCACCTCTTTGGACAATGACCAAGTCTTTTATTCCATTCTTGATTTTTTAGTTCATTTTGCCATGTTCAAAAAGTTTCATTTCAAGACAAAAAAACCGACATTTTGTCGCAGTGCATTGAAGTAAAATGATTTTACTTCAAGATTTCCTGCGGATTCTGGTACACCTGACGTGATAAGAGATATGAAAATTCTTCCTGTTCCCGGAGCTAATCAGATTGTAGGATTTTCAGGATACTGCCTGCTCACGAACACTGAAATAAATGATATTGTGTTCTACTTTGATATGTTTCCAGGTGTCCAGACAGCCCAGGGACCCGGTCAAGATGGTCCAACAGTAACAGACATAACAACTGGAGAGAGCATGGTGACAGGAAATGGAAACATGGATGGAAGAGAGAAAATGAGTAGTGTACTGCCAACCATGTGGCTGGGAGCACAGTCAGGATGGTAAGATAGAACAGCTGCAATGGTGGTGTAGTAGTTAGCATGTTGGGTTGGGAGATCAGAGGGTTGGTGGTTTGAGGTTGGGTTGACCTCTGCATTTGTTGTGTTGTTTCTTTAGACAAAGAACCTTACTCCAGCATATAAATGGGTTCTGGTAGCCAACATGCTGGGGGTTTTGCTGCGATTGAATAGCATCCCATCCAGGGAAGTAGGAATACTCCTAGTTGCTTCATGCTACTGAAACTGGGTTATGCTCTGGCCAAGGTGGCACCTTTCCTTCAATAAATGTCAGTCATTCAGTTAGTTAGTTACATTGCTGTTTTGTCCCAAGCATCACACAAATTATTAACAGTATACAGTTCAATCTCCTGTGAGCGACTGCCCAAAATGTCAAGCTTGCTTGCGAGAGGTCATCGCTTATGAGAGGTTTCAAACTATAGCAATTTGACTGAGAAGTGAAACGTTTGGTATGCTGGAAACATGGTCGCTAACTGGAAGTGGTCATCACGTACAAGAGGTGGTTGCACAGGGAGGTTTGACTGTAGTACTATGGTGGAGAGTGGAGAGTCTGGACTGGAGGACAACAGAGACAGTAAACCTCGGTAAACCTCGGTCATGGCATCTGTTGAAGGCATTGATGTTTTCCTTGCTTAATGACTGCTTCCCTTCATGAGTGTCAAAGCCATTTAGTTAACACAATCAGTCTACTGTCAGTCTATTGTCTGGTTTGTGAGCTAAGTCACTAAGTCATGTTTTGCCTAGTCAGATGATCCATCCAATCATCAGTTAGTCAGCCAGTCATTAAACCAGTCTATTCATTAGCCTGTCAGTCAGTCAGTCAGTGAGTCAGTCAGTCAGTCAGTCAGTCTGTCAATCAGTCGTTCGGTCGGTAGGTCAGTCAGTCAGTCAGTCAGTCAGTCAGTCAGTCAGTGAGTGAGTCAGTCAGTGTGTCAGCCAGTTAGTCAGTCAGTGTTCAGTGTTAATTGTTGCTGGATTTTTGTTTCAGTGTGTATGTACACTCTGCCATTTCTGACTGGAAGAAGTGTATACACTCCATCAGATTGAAAGACTCTGTGCTGAGTATAGTGTAAGTTCATCCTGACATTTTATCATGTCAATAATGAAATTTCTAATGTTGTGCAGGCGTGGAATCTATCTATTTTGTGTTCTTGTAATTTACATATAATGCCTTTCTTTTGCAGATATGTTAAAGCACGTGTTCTAGTAGCTCTTGCAGATGGAACTGTTGCTATCTTTCACAGAGCTTCTGGTGAGTTCAAATTTCCTTCTTTTGAGTTCGGTTCATGTAAAGGACATCCACCCACTGGATTTGTCTCCTTTGAAGTTATTAGAGTCAAAGCTCTTCTCCTACTCAGCAGAGATGAGTTACGTGATGACTTCAAATAATTGCAGAGATAGAGACAACTGATGGTTATATTAGATGGAACATTTTGCTCGTAGGGCGTCGTTAGTACCCACAGTGAAGATGCTGGGGCAACTCAAAATTAGAACGTGACTGCAAGAAAACAGGCTGCGTGATTTGCCTGTTCAACCTTGGGTTGGGTAGTATAGGAACTGTTGAGAAGGATGTGTTAATCTGTCAGCGACACAGGCCTACCCGGAAGAAAAAGAAATCCGAGTTCTCCCACCATGAGTCGAACCTAAGACCATTACTAGTTCGGATGCTCTACCGCTGAGCTACAGTTGACTCGTGGGAGCTAAGGCCATTAAGCTATGTTCATCTGACAAACATCCTGCATACTGCTACGTGTAGGATTTGAATGTCAATGTGTGGCAATGCACAGTGGAATAAATGTGATGGTACATTTTACACCTGTTAAAAGGAAATCTGAGTTCTGCCAACAGGAGTCGAACCTAAGACCTTCTGATTACTAGTACTCATGGAAGCTAAAGCCATTAAACTACTGTAGGTTCATGTGAGACAGAGTGTAGTAACTTGTGTTGTTGTATATTCAGATGGTCAGTGGAACTTTAACAACTATCACCTGTTGGATCTTGGCCGGCCGCATCACTCCATTCGCTGTATGTCTGTTGTGCATGATAAAGTGTGGTGTGGATATCGTAATAAGATTCAAGTTATACATCCTCGGAGCATGAAAGTAGAGGTAGGTCATCTAGTGACAAGCATAGGGAGGGGAGAAAACAACGAACTTTAAACTCAAGTGTGTGCTAAAGAAGAATGCTATAAGATAGTTACTACCTTCTCCACATTTTTGTTTTTGTTTTTGTGCTTTATACTTTCCATATTGATCCATTGCTCCAGTCTTAGTGACGTGGCCGACAACCTTGATGGATTAGAAAATTATTCTGCAGTGTATGTTAAAGTGCTAAATGAACCCATAAATTTCCTTCTGAGCGTTAGCCCTAGTAAGAAAGTGGGAGACGAGAGTAAGTCGTGGGTGTTCTTTGTACCCTTCACATTCACATTGCCGCAATGAGCATAATCATAATCACCGAGTTGCTCCCGTCTGGCCTCGTAGCTCACGACTAACGCTCAGTTGCAAATTCGTGGGTTCATTTAAGCACTTCAACATGCACTGCGGTGTTATTCTGTTCAAAACCCGAGTATGCAGTTTAATTACTAATCAATAAAGATTCTTCCAAAAGACTGTTTGTTCCTTAGTTTGGAATAAGACTGTTTTTTTATCATTAACTTTAAATTAGCTGTTAAAAATAATTTTAACAGACGAGATGAAAACATCACTTAATGTTTAATCGGGGATTAGCTTTACTCGGCTTTTGTGTCATCATTTGTACCCTGTAACAATCTTGGCCCTTTAACACCTCGTTTGGGTTTGAATTTTTCTCTCCACAGAAAACCTTTGATGCTCATCCCCGGCGTGAGAGCCAGGTTCGTCAGTTGGCCTGGATAGGAGATGGTGTATGGGTGTCTATTCGTCTGGACAGTACTCTCAGACTGTATAATGCCCATAGTTACCACCATCTACAGGACATTGATATTGAACCGTATGTCAGCAAGATGCTTGGTAAGTCATCATTTGTCTTCACTTCCCACAATACACTAAGTAGCCTTTGAGAGCAGTACGCCTGTTACGGCTTTTGTTTCACCCGCCGTGAAAAGAACCAAAAAAAGGAAAAGGCGTGTGCTGTCATAAGCTAAGTGCTACACGGATAAAACATTTCACGTGTGAAAAGTTGAAAAACAAACAGTGTCACTAAAAAAGGCACTTTGAGCCTAAATGGCCATATGGCCAGAGTTTCTGCAACAAGAAGCAACTTTGCGTATTCAGGCTCCTGATGGAATGGATGCTATTCCACCGTAGGGTTACCTCTAGCAGTATGTCGGCGGTATCTATTTATACACCTGGGTGAAGAGAGACGATGTGGGAGCAAAGTTTCTTGTCTTAGGAAACAGCACAGTAAAACAGAGACCAAGCTAGCCTCGAACCCTCCACCCCTCTCTCATGCTCCGGCCAAAATTGTGATTGCCTATCGCGCTAACCACTACACCACCTTGCCTCCGTGCAAAGACAATATAAATTATTTTACTCATCATAGACTACGCGCTGAGGTTGTGTCTGTTCTTTAATGAGACGCAAAATTTTCCCACATGAACAAGTGAAGAGGCAGTAAAAAAATCAAGGGCGATTCTGCTAGCCACCAGCCCGTGTTGAATTCCTATATGGGTAGTGTTAGCCTCTGAGGATGTTTCTTTGTATGTGGAGTGTCTTTGTAAGCAGAAAAACCAAGAACCACATCAGGTGGAGGCTGTCTTAAATAACTTCTGCCTTTGCTAGTCACAGAAAGACACAGCCGTAGACTTTATTTCGAGCTATTAACAACTAACACTCGCACAAAACTCCAAACAAGAGCCTGCTCGCAAGGGTGACTCTTTGTCAATTGACTTCTTTTGTTGTACCCTGTATCCTTGTCCTACGAGATTTGTTTTAAATAGAGCTTTTAATGATCCTTTAATTAGGCGTCAGAAAAATCTGTTTTATCTCGAGTTGATTGCGGGTTCTCAATGCTCATGTGTGAGTTTATCAGTGTCTTATTCCTTCATTTACGGGCCACTCATCATTACGGAGATTTAGAATCTCGTTTACGGCAAACGGCAAACGTGAGATTCGCGTTTATGTTTTCTTGAAAAAATGAGTACATAGATGAGAATAGTGCAAAATAATTCTGGCTTTTGTTGCTAACGCAGCGAGAAAAACAGCGAGAGGCAAATGTAGGATTGACATGGTCACGTGGTCAATTCTGCCGTTTGCCTAAATTTCTGTATTACGTTAAAAGTAACCATAAATAAAAAGACTGTTAAGCAGTCTACCCGAGTTAAATCTTCGTTTACAAACGTGTGTTGATCTTGTTTCAGGTACTGGCAAGTTAGGTTTTTCTTTCGTTCGTATCACCTCACTGATGCTCACCAATGACCGTCTCTGGGTGGGAACTGGAAATGGAGTCATTCTGTCAGTACCTCTGGTGGCTGCGCGTCCTGCAAGGGATGATGGGGAAACAACGACGAGCTCCCCAGGGACCGGAGGGACAGGCGGTCCCGGTGGGCCGGTGCGAGTGTATAGTAATGAAGGGAGAGATGGAGAAGCCACCAGGGGAGCTAGCTTTATGCCCTACTGTTCTATGGTGAGAAAAGAAAGAGCTCTTAGATAGCTTTATGGGGAGGGGGGGGGGGGGGGAACTCCTTGGAAGTTTTTTATTTATTTTTTTTTTTGGGGGGGGGGGGTGCGGCTCAGTTCTCGAAAGCCTGACCCTATTTCAGACCAAAAAATGCCGTTTTAATGCCACAGACCTGGCCTCTGTAATTCATACCGATTTTCAGACCGAGTTTCAAAATCCATACCCGTTTCTGTAAAACCGATACCCGATTTCAGACTTAGAGACCAAAATGGTTAAAATCTATGCCCCATTTTAGACCAAATTGGCTGAAAAGCTATAGCCTTCGGGGCCGCACATACCTATATAGCTTATATATGGGAGTATCCCCCGGCCCCCCGGAGATTTATGCCCTACTGATCTGTGATGACAGCAGACTAGAGTAGAAGCTGTCGAAAGGAGCGAGGGGAGGTAAGGGAACACAGATTTCTCTCTTCCTGTTTTGCTGTTGAGTTGAATAGGTGTTTGCAAGGTCATAATTAATGTGTTATTATTCTATGGTGAATAAAAAAGTATACAGCCCGGTGTTGGAGTTTCATTCACTTTGGTACAAAAATTGCATTCTTATTCGTTCATTGCGTGTGATTGCCTTTGGTTAGAGTGATTACTTTGCTTTTGGTTTCTAATTTCCAAATGGCTTCCCCTGTTACAGGTGAACGCGCAGTTGTCATTTCACGGTCACCGTGACTCGGTCAAGTTCTTTGTGGCCGTACCAGGCTCTATGAAGAGAATATCACAGCCTGCACCCTCCAACAGGTCAGCCAGCCCCACTGGACTCCCGGCTAAGTCCAGTCCAGAGAAGAGAGTCACCGAGTCCATGCTGTTGGTGTTATCTGGGGGAGAGGGGTACGTGGATTTCCGTCTGGGAGACGGAGAGGAGACTGCGCTGGAGGAACAAGGCGGTGACTTGATATCTGTCACCACACGTGGCCAGTCAACCAATGAGAGAAGTCATATCATGGTTTGGCAGGTGTCAGTCACGTGATAGCTGAATTGGCTTTCTTGGAAAAGCATCAGTTACGCCACGAAGACTAAAAAAAATGTTTGTTTGGTTGGCTTCGCCGGTTTTAATGATATTTAAGCGTATGCCTACCCGGCCTTAAGAGTCCACGTGGGCCCAAAGAGGATAAGTAAGTAAGTAAGTAAGCGTATGCCTAAGCTTGTGAAGATAGCAACCAGATAAGCACAAGGATACACTTATGCTTATGTCATTGCCATTCATTCTAGCTTCCTATGCGAATGCTTATGTCACTATTAAAAAATCAGCTCTAAAAGATCTGCAAGTAGCGGCAGTTTAGTATAGCGTTGAGGAGACAGCAGGCCGAATGAATACGTTCAATGAAAGCGCCCTTTTCTCTAGCATGACGCTTTGAGATCTTACTCACAATTCTTCTCAAGTAAGAGAAGTTGGAGTTGACCTTTATAATTACTGCATTTTGAGGAAGCTTTTTTATTTTGTAGATATTAAATCAAATGCATTTATTTTCACAAAATTAGTTTACAAGCCCATGTAAGAAGCACTCATAAATAAGCTTCATTTTAGTCCTGTTTTTGACGATTTACGTTCTGTGTTTTGTTGCAGTGCCGTGAATATTTGTAAATAAGTTCCTAATTAATTCCTAAAGTTACAGAAAGTATTTTTTGGTGGTATGTTAAATTCGTTACGAGCGGTATCTATTTTCTCAGGTTTGTGGCCTGTACTTTAATTACAGTGTAATGTATTAGAAATCAAATATATATGATATATAACATGGTGAATTATGTCAAGGTGAAGACTAGCCTGTGTTTGGGCTAGGAGAAGAGTAGTACTAGTAGGTTGTGAAAACAATTTTAGACTGCGATTGGTCTTGATTTTTCCTCAGACCTTCTTCACTGGAAATTATACAAAAACGGCGAGGGATTCTCTGCTTACTGAATCCAACGCGCGCTTCGTAGATTAGAAGAAGAAAAAGACCGTTTGCAGTCTAAAACAAATTAAGTAAATTGTTAAAGACTTTAGTCTGGTGGCTCTTCCTTGTCAAGAAACTTTAAAACCGCCGAACAACGGTTTTGGTGTCATTGGCCAGACGTGAGGTAAATCTCAGCCCGCGACATTCAGACAACGTGTGGTCGTTATTGGCAACTGAAGTAGAGGGTTGACGTCATTATCAACCCAGCCTAGAAATACATACCATTATAAGAAGGAAAGGAGCCCCAGGGGGGGGGGGGGGGGGGGGCTCCCACATAAATATGACGGGGTTGATTGCGGTATTAAACTGAATAAGGGACTGTTGGAAGTCTAGGTCCTTGTCGTCGGTTATCAAGTTTCTTCATCTGGTGTCACGACACCAAAAGTAATCAAAAGTATGTTATAGAGATTACACAAGAATAACCATTTCATGTTTGAGCCAAGTAGACTGATCTTGTCGTAGCGATTCTGTTTTTAAGTATCACTAGTAAACAGAAACCTATCAGTGGAAGTACCGTGCGCTTACCATTTGCAGGGGAAAAACAGCTTGGGAAAAGATGGTACATGTCATCAGTTGATTTTTTCGAGAATCTCCGGTTTTGGTGAACGACAGAAAACGTAAGACGAAAGAAGAACTTCTTTCACGGGCGAAGATTTAAGTTCGTTCTCCATCGTATATTGAAAGACCCTGGAGAAGTTTGGCGAGCAAACGGGTAACCTACATCTCCCTTCCACTTCAGTGAAATTACTCTATCCTTGGGCTTAAAAAAATTATTTATTGTCTATTGTCTCAACTCTTAATATTTAGTCGACTAAATATTAGTTAATTTAATTCAAATCTTGACTGTGTACCTGTTGGAATGTCGTGAAGTGGAATGGCCGTGAGGTAATGATATCTAGCAAGAAATTGAAGTCATTAGAGTATTTTAAAAACACCTGTACGTCTGTGTTTAACAAAAAACACTAAAAATTAAACTGAGGCGTCACAGTTTGTGTATTTTTATGTACAGTGAATGATTTCATTGTGGTGTTCGTGGAGAGTCATTTTCTCCATCATTTCTCCCTTCGGTCATACGTAAAAGAATATAAAAGTTCGTCGAAGTTTTACTTTGAGAGCTCAAAGCTGATAAGTTATTTGTGAGTCTCGGTGGGTTTACTAACTCATGTACTAAAAATGTTTCAATTTGAGTTTTTTTTAAAACTGAACTATGCATTAACTATGCATGTCTAACCTCGGTAAATCGAAATAATAACTTCTAAGTAGTACTCGACAGTATAAACAGTGGAAATTGAGAGACTTTACTTCGAATAAATTACGCCTTCACAAACAAATCGAATAATTCAACGCGAAGGAAGCCAGACAAGTTTCAGAGGGGTCATGACGTTATCGCAGAGTAATTTCCGGTATAATTCCCAGCAACACAACGATAAAATATCACGCAGTCTCTCTGAATAAAACCATTCAATTATCTCGATTGCGAAGGGAGGATAGTTTTTAAAAATCTGCGAAGCATACAATGGGGAATGAATGGGGCTACATTAAGCATTCCGTGTAAATGCCATAAGGGGCATCTTGTTTTAAAATTCTTTGACCAATAAGCGTAGCAATTTCGGTAAAAATGATTTCAAGCTGTTGCCTTTTTTCCTTCCTTTCTCTTCCCCACCCCCCACCCCCCCTCCCCGCCCCGAAAAGCCTGATACTCAGGCTAGAGTTGCCAACGGAAGGGATCTGTCCCATATGGTCTAGGGGCCGACTTTTCTCTCCCTCACTGTCTTGTCGGGGACAATCAATCGGAAAGCAGCATGGAACCATCTCCAGCTGGCATAAGCGAACCGCGGGCCGAAATCTCATGGTGCATCGTCATAGTACAACGCTCCGGCAAAGTGTCCAGAGGTACCGCTGTCGGCTGTATTTTTCTCTCTTTATCAGCCATTTTGATATTAAGGCTGGCAAGTCGCCCGAAGACATCGTAGGGCAAGAAGCGTTTCATTCATGTCCCTTGTCATGTCCTTGTCAAATTGTCGACGGGTATTGTGTACTATTCATAACCTTTAAGCCAATTTTTCACATTAAACACATTCCCTTGAAAATATAATGTCGATAAATACATTTTCGCGCGGGGGGGAATGCAACCCTTTGGTGTCCAAGATCAAGGGCCTGTTTAATAGGAAATTCTTCCGGAAATTTGAGATATTTTCCGTGAATGCCAGCGCCGAAAAATTGGAAGGATATTCCGAATTTCCGGAAGAGGGTAATTCGATTGGACAAAATTGCCTGGGGAGGCCCATGTGTACTTATTTTACGGCCTTTTCGGGTGGAATAATTTACCCTTTGATACGAGCTCCAACCTCCTTTTGTCGAAGCTTAAGTGGGACAAGCTGTCCCTTCGCCGTAAAAAATAGAAAGCTCTAATTATGTACAAAACAATTAACAAACTTATCCGGAATACCTTCAATGTTTTTTCACTCGACGCTACGCTGCTGATTATAACTTGAGAAGCTGAAGAGAAACTCTCTTTGCCCAAACCAAATGCCAATTACCTGAAACGAAGCTTTTGCTATATCGGAACTCGTCTGTGGAATAACTTGCCCCAAGACTTAAAAAAAACTAGCTTTGGGTCCACTATAAACAAAGCATTTATTTATTTTTTATTTTATTTTTTATTGGGCACTTCTCAAGAGGGTTTCTGACATATCGGATTCCCACACGGAAATCAGGTAGAACAGTTGTAATGAGTTTTTAGTTTTAACTTTTAGGTCAACTGATGATTCTCCGCGGTCACTGCTCCGCGGTTAAATAAAGTTTTACAATACAATACAAGAAAAGCGCTGGTCATGTTCTGAATAATTCTACTAAATTCCAGGTAAAACACTTGCAGTTCAAGTCCACTACTCGATAACATGGTCTTGATATCGAAATACTAAAGTATGTACTTCATAGTTTGTGTTTTGGTGAGATAAATGCGGTGTTGACTAGCGCGTGAATTTTACAAACATAAAGGACCATGAAGGGTGTACTGAACGCTAATGATAAACTTTGTACGGTCACACGTTGTTTTTTGATAAAAATTGCCGGCAATTCAAAATAACGTGGAAACATAGACCTTAGTGGATGACAAAAGTTGAGAAAAAAATGAATTTGTTGTGTCCACATCAGTGGCGCCGGCGTCGATAAGTCAAAGGTACATTGAGAATACTTGCTTGCAATCGGCGAACGTGATGAAAACAATATTGGAGACAGATTACACTCTGTTTTTTATATAAGAACCTCTAATTTTGGAGCTGAGGCTGAACGTTCTTACATTTAATTGCGATTTGAGGCTGAAAACGTTCTTAAGATGTTCTTAAATAACATGGTATACACTACATGTATTTCAGTAAATCAATGAGGACGTGACCAGGAAACCTTTCAAAGCGCATTGTCTGCTGAGATATGGTATCAAGAACTGCTGATTATGGCAAACCAAGATGTGTGTCACCATTGTTAATGTTATACAAAACATGCCCTTAAGTATTTTGGTTAATTTCCATTTGTTACCTTGATTTTATATACAGATTAGCAAAATAAAAACGTTCTTAATCGACTCTCAGCCTGAGGAATGTTCTAAATACGTTCTTAAAATTTTGGTTAATCTCAGCCTCGACGTTCTTATAAAAAAGGTTCCGTATAGAAAAAAACAGAGTGTATGTGATTGCAGTTCGTTGTTTAGAGTATTCAGGTTCTTAGTAAGATCATTACTACTGGAATATTATAACGAACCATCGTATTCTGTGAGACACTCGTCTGCCTGTTCCCAGTGTAATCTCTGACGATTGCTCACTTTATATCATAAAAAGAGTAATTCTCAGCGATGCAATGTCGAACCAACCTAAAAATTCCACCTGGAATTTACGTAGTACTTCTCTTTTTCACTATTTTTCACCGCTATCGATGACAGCAATTAACCTTTAAAAAGATTTCGATGTGGAGAATACTTGTAGTGAAAGACAAACAGGACTTTGTGGCAGAACAAAGTAGTCTAAACACCAAACTGCTTGTCTGTTAGACTTTCTAAAAGTCCTTTCCTTCGTCTGTTCTTGGTAAGTGAGCAAGTCCAAGTGTTTTTCACGGTGATTGCTCACAACCCAGCTGGGATAAAAATTGTGCTTCCGAAAATGAACCTTGTAACCTCCAAAACTTCAACATAGGTCATACACGCTTTGCTTGCCTATGTCAATGGCCATTATGCCTTGCAGTATTGTGCCCCTCCTCAGTTGGGGCTCAATTAGACTCTGGTACCCAGTGTTGACCACGTGATGTTCCCATGGGTCGACGCGCGCCGTGGTGGCCATCTTGTTGGCTGCAAAGCTGATGGGTTCCATTTAGCGGGAATTTTGAAGTGGTTTGGTGATTTTTGTGGGGCTGCAAGTTCGTGATAAGGTATGTACGAGTGGTTTTTACAGATATATTTGTATGTTATGTTTTTCTCAAGGTATAAAGTCAGAGTGGGATTAGAAAAGAGTTTTATGGAAGAATTCGAGCCGAGTGGAATGGCGCGAAAATCGCTCTTTCATTGATTTAGAATGACTCAAAACTGCACGAAAACGCATTTTAACCCAACGTTAGGATAGGCAACAACAACATATAGTGTTTTATTTACTTTATTCAGTAATAAGACTTGTATTTGTTCCTCAAATTGCGCTGCCAGTCTTACAAATTCCAAACTCCTCACCCCCCAACAACCTGGTTCCCAGGAACCTCTTTCTTCCTCTCTCGAAAATGGACCCTGCGTGACTGTGACACCTGAAATCTGGGTGCTTGACAAAATTGTTGTTGGGAAGGAGTAGCCCAGGCAAGGAAATAGGAGATCGCATGACACAAAGAAAGCTTATAATTTTTTTAAATCGTATTTATTTGTAATTTTTTCCTTTGCCTCGTATAATCTCCCATGTCCTTACTAGGGCCAATGATCAGTGCAAAATTCAGGGGTTCACTTTTATGATAACTTTTTAGCACTTTAACATATACTGCAGAATAAATTCTCTGATCCATCATTTATTGTAAAGAGGCCTGTCTTACACTTCACAGAGCCAAGTTTATGGGACAGGGACATTTTCAGGTTCTGTAAGGGGGCTCACCCTATACAGCTACCTGGAGGCCCCTGATTCTGTGTTCAAGATGTCTTGTAACTCTTAAGATTGCTGAAGTCCAACATGGGAGCAAAATTCTCAAGTTTTGAAAATTATTATTGTTAAACAAAATAATTGCAGGTCTGAAATGCAGTAAAAGTTTTAACAGGCATGCAGCAAACTCCCACCCAAAATTTAGAAAAGCACTCCCCCAGAAATGTTTTCGTAGAGAAGCCACTTCAATGAATCTAAAAATTCCAATCCTGTTAACGAAGCTCCACTTTCACGTATGTCAATATCCAAAAGGTAACAATGTTGTTTCTGTCTGCTGTATTGTCATAGAGATCATACTTGAAAAATCCCCTTTATGATTATGTGCATCAACAACTACAAGGAGATTTTTGCCTTTTAAGAGTCCTGCTGTCACTGTGCATACAAAAGATGAGATATTGACAGGGGAAATTGCAGCTTGTGGTTTGCCTGCTCTGTCATCGTCACTGACAGTGAAGCATTTTTCTTGCTTCACCCAGACTAAAAGTCTGGAACGGACTACAGAGCTGGCAAAGTACAGTAATGCTGATATTTTTGAAAATGGTAGTCATGCTTGAAATGTTTTTGTTTTTATAATCACAGAAAATGCCAGACGAGAAAAAGGTAAAAAATAAACTTCAACTCCAAACACCCAAGCCAAAGAGGTCAGTATAGACAACTGTTTGACATGCATAGTTTATTATTTAAGGTTACCCGGGACCTTCAGAGGTGTCTCGCGTTTAAGCGATGTAGCGCGTCCAGTTTAAACTATAGATACCTAAACCCCTACATCAAATTAAAGCTTATAGAGCTGACTATCAAACCATACCAAGAATTTTGAAATAAAATAAATTGTCGAATTTTTCACGACCTCTAATTGCCAGCGTCCGAATCACCTTTTTATAGCTACAAGTCAAAGTGAATTTTGTTTTTTGCTAATTTAATTTGCTCCTCAGTTTCCGGACCCAAAGCGCTAAAATAAAGTGTCTGCGTTTTGCCATATTCAATTGCAGTGAAAAGTTATAGAGCATTTTCGAAATAGGATGAAAAAAATGTGGAGTAATCGTACAAAAATCGATCTTGGAGAAAAAATATTTCGAAAGAAAAAATGCGCAGACACGTTTTTGTTGTTTATATGTTAAACTAGTTACTGTCCAAATTTGAAGGCAAACGAACAAATTCCTTTTGAGTTTTAGCTCTTTGAAGTGGCTCCTCCAAGTGAAAAATATTTATTTGAGAAAACAGCGCTAAAAATTCGGCAATTCATTTTATTTCAAAATTCTTGGTTTAGTTGGATAGCCAGCTGTATAAGCTTTAATTTGATATAAGGGTTCAGGTATCTACAGTTTAAACCGGACGAGCTACATCGCTTGGACGCGAGACACCTCTGAAGACACCTCTGAAGGTACCGGGTAACCTTAAACGGGGCAATCTATAGCCTATTTAAAAATTAAAGGGAGGGAACCATTAGGATTTACATTTTTGGTAGAAAAATGATTGTGCACTCGGTTCATGCAGCGTTACTTTCTATTCCCGTTAAAACTGCTCTTTTCTCCATTTACCGTATTTACGGTACCCAGCAGTTTTCAAGAACGATTTCTATTCTTAGCGCAGATTTGAGGCTAAACAAATTTTTAGCAAGAGAATATTAAAATTTTGGGAAAAGTTAGTTTTCAACACAAAATGAAGTAAAGCGCAGTTTTCAACAGCGGGTTGTATTCTTTATGCAGATTTGACGCAAATCGAATATTTTTGGAAAATGTGTTTTTCAATTTGGCAAAAGCCAGTTTTCAACACAAAATAAAGTAAAGTGCAGTTTTCAAGTGCGAGTTGTATTCTTTGCAAAGATTTGACCTAAAGCTCATTTTTTGGCAAGAGATGCTTAAAAATTGGCAAAAGCTTGTTTTAACACAAAATAAAGTAAAGCGCAGTTTTCAAGAGCAAGTTGTATTTTTTTATGCAAATTTGAAGGAAAACGAATTTTTTGGCAAGAGATGCTTAAAATTTGGCAAAAGCCAGGTTCCGAAACAAAATGGAGTAAAATGCACTTTTTTAAGAGCGAGATGTATTTTTTGCGCAGCTGTGATGCAAAACGAATTTTTTCGGCAGAAAATGGTTAAAATTGGGCAAAAGCCCGGGTAACCTTAAACAGGGCAATCTATAGCCTATTTAAAAATTAAAGGGAGGGAACCATTAGGATTTACATTCTTGGTAGAAAAATGATTGTGCACTCGGTTCATGCAGCGTTATTTTCTATTAATTTACTCCACTTGAATGTTGTATACACTTAACATTCGATGCTGTAGACTAACTTTTTTGGTTGGCCAAAAAATCAATATCCATTGGACAAGAATGCAAATTTCAATCCACAGGCGGTTGATCTATACATGTGTATAAATGCAAGTGATTCAGAGGATGAGGATAGTGATGATAAGGGTTGATGTCGATACTTCTTGATCTCCCTCTATAAATAGTCGATAATTCAGCACAGTATGCACTTTGCTCATTTGCCAAAATTCCATGCTTAACCTTGGGGCATTATTTTATTTTGTTTTGGTTTTAGCCTTGCACCAACCAGATATCAACTGAAGGAATTAAAAGAGAAAGAATTTGGCAGGAAAAACCAAGACATAAGGTAATTAAAGAAATGACTATGAGGAAATGGGAAATGCAACAGAATGTAGTTAATTCAAACTTTGAGGGTAAACCCACTCAAAGATTTGTGAATGTTTTGACCAAGCGACACCTGGAAGTTTTGGGTGGGTTACCTATTGCGAGGAGACAAAAATGGACATTTCTAGAAGCAGAAGTCATGCTACTGTGTGGTGGCTGCTTAATATAGCACAATTCTCATTGGATATAAAGGACTGATAGAAGTGGATAACATTAATGGTGCTCATTAGCTTGAGAAAAGATTATCTCTGATTGGCACTAATGACTAATTTAGACTGGATAATGAGTAACAGCTTTTAGTGCCAATTATAGTGAAAAAGTATCGATTATGAATAATGTTAACTTAAAATCATGTTTAAAATAGCTTTTATATGAATGGTTTGTACATTCTTCTCGAAACTGTAGACCTTGTACAGTATAATTAGTATACAGTATGTACCCACAGGAAAGTACTGCTCAGTAGCTTTCATTTGAATGGTCAGACTTTAGGATTTCACCCACAGACTCAACACAACATCAATATAATTTTATTGCATGGCTCTAGGTTAACTTTCAGTATGTTCACAGTATATTGGCGTAAGTATTTTTTCGTGGTTTATGACTATGCAGGAAAAGCAGATTTTAGCAAGGGCTATTGGAATCCAAAAAGAAAATTGGGGGTTAAACCACCCATTTTTCAGAGATAATTAATCAACAATAATCCAAAAAAGCAGTAAAATACAAAGCACTGTATGGCATTTTTTCCATATTGAAGCCTTTGTATCTCTGAAAAATGCGTGGTTCCCCTTAATTTTCTTTTTGAATACCAAGAGCACTTGCTAAGTTCTACTTTCTCTGCATAGTTTTAAACTGCGCAAAAATATCCCTGTATTAGTAGCCACCACCCATAGGAAACCCAAGTATCTCAAGATGCGCAGAACGTATGTGTAGTAACAAAAGTAGGCACTGTCCTTAAGCTGATTTTTACATTGTATCTTTTGTCAGGTAAATAATCTCAGGTGTGGAGATGTCGTCCACCTTTGCCATCGCCGATTAATAAGGTGAGTTCAAACAGATAATCACACTTTTTTATATTTCTTTTTTATGCTTACTCTTATCCATTGAATTCAGCTGTCCTGATGCTGATCGTGCAATGCACAGCTTATTTGTGTTGTTTATTTTTTAAGAGAAATGACAGATCATGAAATGTGTTGGTGAGATGGTCATAATTGTCTCCACTTGAAGCAGCAATGTGACCAGGGAATTGTTTTACCCCTTAGGCCAAAAACCAGAGTTCGTAGTAACAGGATGAAAATTAGGCCAAAAACTAGAGTCTGTAGTAATAAGAATCTTGAAAATTAGGTCAGAAACAGTTGTATAGTATTAGGATGAAAATTAGTCAGAAAATCAGAGTTGTAGCATTAATAATAATAATAATTTATTATTTATATAGTGTGCGAATCATAAACAGATGCTCTCGCGCGCTTTACAATAAAGATATCCTAAATAAATATAATTTAAAATTACAATGGCAAGGTCAATGGCTAAAATACAATTCTCAATAAAGGTCAAAGGCTTGACGAAATAAATGAGTTTTAGGATGAAAATAAGGCCAAAAACCAAATTGTATAATATTAGGATGAAAGTTACGCCAAAAACTAGAGTGTATAGTACTTATTTGGAGGAAAATTAGGCGAAAAGGAGAATGTATAGTATTAGGATCAAAATAAGAGTGTAAATTAGTATAAGGATAAATATGAGTCCATAATCAGAGTTTATAGTATTAGGATAGGAATGAGGCCAAAAACCAAAGTGTACAGTATTAGGATGAAAATTAGGCAAAAAACTAGACTAAGTATAAATAGCATTAGGATGAAAGTTAGGCCTAAAATCAGGGTGTATAGGATAAAAATTAGTCCAAAAACTGTAGTGTTAGTATTAAGATTGAAATATTAGGATGAAAATTAAGCAGAAAACCAGATATATAGCATTGGGATGACATAATATTAGTTTTCTTCATATTAACTTGATAGTCTGTTAGATTTCATCCAAGCATCGATTTTTGCAATAATTTCTTCGTTTAAAATAGAAAATAACTGGGTAGTGTTAGAGTGAGAATAGATGGGCTTAGTGTTTACTTGGGAAAATGAAGCATGATTCTTACAGATCAGTAACATTGCTGACACATTTGAAAGGATTCTTCTATTATTGCATGTTCTTTTGATGCCACACTGTCCAGGAATAAAAGAATGTCACAAAACGCAAGTGACATGTTTTTTTCTCTTTGCTGTTGATTAATGTCAGAAATGTTGCCAATTAGTTATCATATTAATACACTGTATTTCATCAAACATGAATATGACAGTACTGCCAACCAGAATTTACGGCAGCTTGACATGACAAGTTTTGTATATTAATTGATAAGCATTGCAGTTCTAAGTCCAGGAAAATGTCTGCAACCCAGGTCACAATTGATTAATTTTAATTTTACTTGTGGTACCCCTGTCAGACTGCATGGTACAGAATAATAAAATAATTAAAAAAGTTAGAAATAAGAACATTCAGTCAATTCAGAATTGACAATTTTTACAAGCTAGTAAGCTTATTTTTTATAAATTACTTGTTTTGCTTTTCAGGAACGATCCTTTGTTGTATGCATGTACTCGATGCATGGAGCAAAGCTTCCAAAGCCATTGGAAACACTGTAGAAAAGACGTTTGGCAGGTGATTAGTTAAAGAGACTCTTTTGCTTAAGAGAGTTGAGATGGAAAAGAGATGAAAAAGAGATGGAAGGGTTAAAGTAAAGTTAAAGTATTTTAATTTTTAGTAAAGTGTACTAGGTATGTCCAGTTCGAAATGCGTGCAACCAAACAGTGCACACAACAATGAATATGGCAAAAGGTCAAGGGTTTCGATGAAACGTTAAGACCTAACAAAGTTAATAGAGTGGACAGAAGTTGAGGTCTGTTTGACAAAATGGTGCATTTGACTAATAACATTGTTGCCAAAAATAGAATGTATTCTGTTAGATCGTCCCAAATGATGTAAATAGAGAGAAAGAATTGATTAGAAGAGTTTTGTGAAAGATGCAAATTCAACCAAAGTGGATAATAATTGGCAAATTTGATTATTTTTTAGCTCAAGGTGGATTTCATGCAAATAAATTAAGTATGGAGATGACAAGAGCGATAAATTTGAGAAACATAAGTGAGTAAATTATGATCATTTGGGTAAGTGTAGTCCTGAGCAGGGCTGTTTGGGGAGACGTTGACTGATGTTACGACAACCTGAGCAGACATCATTATCAGAGTTCAGTGAATAACAACCACTGACAACCAATAATTATTATTGGCTGTCAGTAATCACAAATCAAGCTGCTTTACTAACTTAGAATAAACACCCCTGAACCATTACTACCAGCCACCTGCCCTTTACAGTGCGACTTCTGTCACCGGGGTCACTTAAGCAAAGATGACCAATCACATCACAGGACACGAACAATGAAGTCCAGTTAAAGTCGATCAAACCAATCAGTGCTTACAACCAAAGCAAGCAAAAATTACAATGTTTTCACAAAGAAAGGTAAATCAGAGGATTCTTTACCGAACATTTTTTTTTTCAGCTGATGAGAAATTACATGTAATATTTAGATTTGGCTCAGAGAATCACGTATTTAAAGACAAGTAGAAGGTAATCGTAAAGAAATCAAAATTCAGTCCATGATCTTGCAAATGGCAGCGCGTCGGAATATCTCAATAAACTGACTGTTGACAAACTTCGACAAATGATATTTCAAAATAATGCATGAAAGTTTAAGGGAAAAAAAAGTTTTTCTTTGAGGTCTGATTTTCTGGGCTTAGTAGCTGACTCTCCTATTTGCTCTATGCCCTGACCAGGACCTGGCCTTGTCAATAATATCAAAAACTCAGAACCTTATTGATCTTTTGATATTCTGTTTGATATTCTGTTTGGTATTCTGCAATCCCTCACCTTAGTGAAAGTTTGATGCCTATATATATTAAGCTTTGTCTAGATGTCTGGTAGCCGGACAGGAAATAGCATTCGCACTAACGTTAAAATGAGCACTTAAGGTGGTAAATTACCTCACTTACGGGGTCCAATTACGCGGGAAAATGCTGCCGTATATATGCTTATAAAAAACATCTGCAAAGACAAAAACTGCAGAACTATTCAGCTGAACTATTACAGGCTATGATTTTCGGTATTGAGGACAATCCTCTTAAATAGGAAAGCCAAAACGAAAGGATGAAATAATGCGACCTCGAAGGCTGATGAGTTTTTTCACTTAAATGTTTGTTTTGCTTGAACTGTTACGACGAGCAAGTCTTGTTCGACATAGCTTTCTCCTTGTTTTTTCTCAAGAAACCTTTCAAATTTTGAATCTCCCTCGTCACTTTGCACTTTTTTACTTTTCTGATTGGTTTCAGATGAGTCGCTGCTTTCGCTAAACGTGGCAGTACTTTTGATTTGCATCTTTGAAGGCTCCATGCTAATTCGCATTGACCGATGATTGTATCCAGATAATCGTAATAGGGGAAACCTTGTTTAATCTTCTTGAAGCCCTCCTCGTCTGTCTTTTGAGCTCGTAGCTTTAAGTTTTTAAACTCGTGTTCAAGATTTTGAATCCTTTTCTTGAGTTGAGGTAAGGTTCTAATGCTTTCAATGAACTGCTCTTTATATTTGTTGTAAATTTCACTCCAGATTCTCCCATGCTCTTTAGTTGATACCTTCTTTAACTGTTCTTAATTTGGTCCGCATGCTTGTAGAAGGTCTTCTGTTTCTTCTCTGTTCCAGTCTGAATGTTTGTGGTTGTTTCAAATTTTTTGAGTACTTTTAGTGGCTTTCTGTATCTTCTGACTTGACATGACCACTTATGTTAGTACCGTTGGACACGAAAAACTGACTTGAATGGGTCTAGAAGAATAAACTGCATTCGGAAAATCACTACCACTGGGTTGAAAAGAAGACGTAGCTGTTAGTGGAACATATCTCATTTTGTTTCCAGTACTTAGTCTCGCATCAATGTCATGTCTGTCAAATTAATCATTAAATTTCATACCAGCTCAAAACAGTGAAATGATACAATAAAAACCTACGTATCTTTGGCAAAGGATATAAAACAGGACTTACATTAAATTGTAGTCAAGTAGATTATCTTTGTGCGCCAAATTATGTCTAAAAAAGTCATACTTGCAAAAAAAAAATTTGATGAGGCCACCGTGACATGAATATCCTTGCTTCCTCACCTGCAAGAGTGAATTTTGCGGCTCCAGATTATTGACACTTCAATAATTAGCTTCCGACACTTTGATTGGATAAGTGCACTTTCAAGGAAGGTTCCAACCTTACTTGAGTGTGCACTTCGGCACTTTGATGTTTGAGGTTTCCGTGGCGACAAAGTACAATCAGTCAAGTGAACAAGACTTGTTCACACACAAGTTTGTCTCAAGTTCACTTCAAACACACTTCAAGTGCAAATGAAATGTCTGGTGTGAACCCACCCACTGAGATATTGTGACATGCCGCCGTTTGCAAGATAATCAACTGAATTTCGATTTCTTTACTATTACCTTCTACTTGTCTTTACGTGATTCTCTGAGCTAAATCTAAACATTAATTTCCCATCAATTGAAAAAAAAAACGTTCGGTAAAGAATCCTCTGATTTAGCTTGTTGTGAAAACTTTGTATCTTTGCTTGCTTTGGTTAAAGTGCTGATTGGTTCATCCAACTTTAGTGGGAGTGTCCTGTGATGTGATTTGTCAACTTTGTTTAAGTGACCCCGGTTACAGTAGTCTCACTGTAAAAGGGTCTTTTGAACAACATCAACAAAACAGGCAGACAATCGAAAAAGGGACTAACTTCACTAACAATAGACTGATGGTCATTTTACCAAAATGTGGATCAAAACACACCATCATGTGTTATAGTCTTCACAGCTAGTACAACCATGGCTTAACTGACAGATTCATGAACAATAACATTTGTTACTTCATTGACCAATCTGGTCAATAACCAGATACATAAATTTTTGCACCATCTACTGCCAATCCTTGATAATTATTGAACTGAGTCCGGTTGTAGAGACATCAGTCAATGTCAGCCCAAACAGTGCTTCTCAGGACTACACTCACCTGTATGATCCAAATTTACCTACTTACATGTAAATATTTCAAAATCATTTCCAATTTTTGCAAGGGTAGCAAAACTGGCAGATTTGATGAAATTTCACCAAATGAGATGAGTGGAGGGTACTAGAAAAGGACAAATTTTGTGAAATGGTAGAATTTACAATTTGATCAAAGGTCAGCATTACATGTTTTAAAGGAATGAAAGCCGGAAGAGAATTTTACAACAAAAATCTTGACCTTAGTAAAATTTTGTCATAGCCACCATTTCTGACAAATTTACTGTTCTCAGGCTCCCTGAACCTGGGGGTCTAGAAAACCAGGGATTGGGAAACAATGATTCAATGAGTGTATAGTACTGGGATGAAAAAAATTAGGTGAAAATCAGAGTGTACAGTATTGGGATGAGAATAAGGCCAAAAATAAGAGTGTATAGTATTACAATGAAAATAAGACCAAAAATCTGAGTGTATAATATGAGGATGAAAATTCGAGAAAAATCTATAGTCTATTGTAGTAGGATGAAAATTTAGGCCAAGCCCCAGAGTTTATAGTATTAGGATGAAAATTAGACAAAAATCTATAGTCTGTAGTATTAGGGTGAAAATTAGATAAAAATCTATAGTCTATAGTATTAGGATGAAAATTATGCTAAAAATCAGGGCCCAGTTGTTCAAAGGCCGGATAACTTTATCCTGTGGATAAGTCACTATCCGACAGTTTCAATCTGTGCAAAGATTTCAGTATTTCATCGTGTACAAGCGAATATGCACACTCTAAGCACAGTCTAGTTTAGGAGTGAACGGAAACCTTGGAGAACGTTTAACGTGAAGTATATTTTAGACCCCGAATAGTGCCTTATCCAGCGGATAAAGTTATCCGGCCTTTGAACAACTGGGGCCAGAGTGTATAGTATAAGTATGAAAATTAGGCCAAACTCCATAGTCTATAGTATAAGGATGAAAATCGGCCAAAAGCAATAGTCTATAGTATTACGATTAAGATAAGACAAAAATCTATCGTCTATAGAATTAGGATGAAAATTATGCCAAAAACCATAGTCTAGGAAAATTGGGCAAAAATGCATAGCCTATAGTAGTACGATGAAAATGAAGACATAATTCAGAGTGAATTGTATGGGAAGGAAAATAGGCCAAAATCTATAGTCTATAGTATTACGATAAAAATTGGCTAAAAAACCATAGTCTATAGTATTAGGATGAAAATTAGACCACAAACCAGAGTGTATACTATAGTATTAGGATGAGTGCTAGGTCAAATCCTATAGCCTATAGTTAATTAGGATGGAAATGAGGCCAAAATCAGAGTGTATAGTATTAGAATGAAATTAGGCCAAAATCCAGTCTATAGTATAAAAATAACACATAAGCTAAAAATCAGAGTGTATAGTACCGGGATGAAAATTAGACAAAAATGTAGTCTATAGTATGAGGATGAAAATTAGACCAAAATCCCTAGTCTATAGTATTGCGATGAAAATTACACCAAAACCATAGCCTATAGTATTAGGCTGAAAATTAGGCCAAAACCCATACACATAGTCTTTAGTATTAGGATGAAAACTAGACCAAAAATGAACGATAAAAATTAGGCCGAAATGCATAGCCCATAGTATTAGGATTAAACTTAGGCCTAAAATCAGAGTGTATAATACTGGGATGAAAATTAGAGAAAAATGTAGTCTATAGTATTAGGATGAAAATTAGACCAAAATCCCTCATCTATAGTATTGCAATGAAAATTACACCAAAACCATAGTCTATAGTATTAGGTTGAAAATTAAGCCAAAATCCATAGTCTATAGTTTTAGGATGAAAATTAGACCAAAATCCCTAGTCCATAGTATTGTGATGAAAATTACACCAAAACCATAGTCTATAGTATTAGGATGAAAATTAGACCAAAACCTGTAGTCTACAGTATTGTGATGAAAATTACACCAAAACCATAGTCTATAGTATTAGGTTGAAAATTAGGCCAAAATCCATAGCCTATAGTATTAGGATTAAAATCAGGCAAATACCAAGTCTATAATATTAGGATTAAAATAAGACCAAAATGAAAATTAGTCCAAAATGCATAGCCTATAGATTTAGGATGAAAATTAGTTCAAAATGTATAGCCTATAGCATTAGGAGGAAAATTAGACAGTCTATAGTATTATGACGAAAATTACAACAGAAGTCAGAGTGGATAGTATTTTAGTAGAGAAATTAGGCCAAAATCCATAGCCTATAGTTAATTAGGATAAAAATGAGACCAAAATCAGCGTGTATAGTATTAGGATGAAAATAACGTCAAAATCCATAGTCTATAATATTAGAATGACAATTCGCCCAAAAACCATAGTCTATAGTATTAGGATGGAACTTTGGTCAAAAATCAAAGTGTATAGTATTGGGATGAAAATTAGACAAAAATCTATAGTCTATAGTATTAGGATGAAAATAAAACAAAAACCCCTAGTCTATAGTATTGGGATTAAAATTATACAAAAACCATAGTCTTTTGTATTAGATTGAAAATTAGGCCAAAATCTATAGTCTATACTTTTAGGATTAAAATCAGGCGAATACCCAAAGTCTATAATATTACGATGGAAATTAGACAAAAAATGAGAACGTATAGTATTAGGACGAAAATTAGGCCAAAATTCGTAGCCTATAGCATTAGCATGAAAATTAGTCCAAAATGCATAGCCTATAGCGTTAGGATGAAAACTAGACAGTCTATACTATTATGATGAGAATTATGACAGAAGTCAGAGTGGATAATATTTTAGCAGAGAAATTAGGCTAACATCTATAGCCTATAGTTAATTAGTATAAAAATGAGGCCAAAATCAGCGTGTATAGTATTAGGATGAAAATAACGTGAAAATCCATAGTCTATAGTATTAGAATAACAATTCGCCCAAAAACCATTATAGTCTATAGCTGTATTAAGACGAAACTTTGGCCAAAAATCAAAGTGTATAGTATTGGGATGAAAATTAGACAAAAATCTATAGTCTATAGTATTAGGATGAAAATAAGACAAAAATCTATAGTCTAGAGTATTAGGATGAAAATTAGGCATAAACCCATAGTCTAAATTATTAGTAAAATTAGGCCAAAAACCATAGTCTATAGTATTAGGATGAAACTTAGGCCAAAAACCAGCGACTACAGTGTTAGGATGAAAATTAGACGAAATCTATCCTCTATAGTATCACGATAAAAATTAGGCCAAAAGCATAGCCTATAGTTAATTAGGATTAAAATAAAGCCAAAATCAGAGTGTATAGTATTAGGATGAAAATTAGGCCAAAATCTATAGTCTGTAGTATTAGGATGAAGATAAGACCAAAATTCACGGTGTATAGCATTAAACTAAAAATTTGGCCAAAATCCCTTTTCTATAGTATTGCGATAAAAATTACACCAAAACCACAGTCTACAGTCTGTATTAGGTTGAAAATAAGGCCAAAATCCATATCCTATAGTATTAGGATTAAAATCAGGCGAATACCCAAAGTCTATTATATTAGGATGAAAATGAGACCAAAATGCATATCCAATAGCATTAGGATGAAAATTGGTAAAAAATCAGAGTGTACAATATTATGTACAGTATTAGGATGGAAATAAGCCAAAAATCTATTGTCTATAGTATTAGGATGAATATTAGACCACAAACCAGAGTGTACATGCAGCATCAGGATAAAAATTAAGCCAAAAATAATAGTCTATCGTATTAGGATTAAACTAAGGCCAAAAACCAGGTCTAAAGTGTTAGGATGAAAATGAGACAAAAATTTAGTCTATAGTATTACAACGAAAATTACGACAAAAGTGAGAGTGCATAGTATTAGCATGTAAATTAGGCCAAAATCCATAGTGTATTCCATTAGAATGCCAATTCACCCAAAACCCATTGTGATGGAGATTACACCAAAACTATAGTCTATAGTATTAGGTTGAAAATTAGGCCAAAATCGATAGTCTATAGTAGTAGCATTAAAAATATGTTATAGAGTTCCAGTTTATTTGATGAAATCATCTGTAATGAGATTTTCAATTGGAAAATAAATTCGGAGTCGAAAATTGTCGATGACATAGCAAATGAACAGAAATAGAGTCGGCTGCAAAAAAAGTTTCATCCTAATACTAGACTATAGATTTTTGTCTTATTTCCATCCTAATACTGTACATATTTTTTTGGTCTGGATCTATAAGTTATAATTTTCGGCATCACATTTTGTATATCTCGACTAATTTTTGGCTTTTGGAATAATATTTCCATATCTGGATATTTTGACCGCGACGGAACGCCATAGAATAAAGTGTTAGGATGAAAATTAGACCAAAATGCATAGCCTATAGCATTAGGACTAAAATTAGGCCAAAAATCAGTGTATAGTATTGGGATGCAAATTAGGCCAAAAATGAGAGTGTGTAGTATTAGGATGAAAATTAAAAGTCATCATACAGTCTTCTTCCGATAACTTGAACCAATTTTATTTTCCCTTCTATTCAGGTCATCTTCTATATAATTTTACCCTCAATAACTTGAACTGCTGATAACTCAAACTTTTTTCAATTTCCCTTGAAGGTTCGAGTTATCGGGAGTCGACTGCATTTCAAATTTGTTCTTTTGTGACATTTTCGTATTCAGCTTTTCAGTAACAAACATTAAATGATGCTCTTTGTCTAAATCTCCTCATAGTCACCCTTTTCCAAATTTACTTATTTTGTTGAAGTGGCAAAAATGTCAGATTTGGCAGAAGCTGCCAAAGGTTGAGTGTGATTCAGTGCAAATGAGCTCAGATGCAGGGTGCCATGGAAGCGATGAATTCGATATAAGCATTTGATGCACACGAATGTTAAAATCTGCTGTGAATGAGCTGAGTAGAATTAATTTGTGCACCTTTCTGGACATCCGTTCTCATTTCAGCCATTGTTGGTGTTGAGTTTCCAAATTGTTCAGAAGCAACTTTTAAAAAATTAGGAAGGTTTCTTTTGTGCCTCATTAAACTCAAGATCTCCAGAAGATGCCATCAGATAAGAATTTCAGGTGCTTCTGAACAAGCACCAAAGTCTGGACCTTGAACAAAGTTCAGTCAAGTTTATCAATAGTTTATCAAAAGTTTATCAAGTTCAGTCTGCAAAAGTTCAGTCTGTAAAGAGGGATACAACTGAAGGATTGAAAGTGAAAATATTGTAATACAACAACAAGCACCAAAGTTTGGACCTTGAAGAAAGTTCAACCCTTCAATTGTATCCCTCTTTAGAAATAATTCTCATTACAGACTGAACTTGATATTAATTGTTCGCTCTTAGAGTTTCTTGTATATTGCTGTAACTTATGGCTAAGAATGAAGGGCTTGGAGAAACAGGGATACGTGACTTGGCCTTGTAATCCAAATTGCCTCAAGCAATCTTCATTTTGGGTTGCAGCTCTACATTCGGGGAATTGGCTGATTTTTTCTTTTACTTTATTAAATTATCTAAATTGTTCTCTGCCGAAAACAGCTATTATGGAACAATTCATGTTTCAAGGTCAAATTGTCACTTATGCCACTTCCATCACACTCGAGGTTGTTAAAATTTACAAGCCTCAAGTTGTAACCATTTTCAAACCTAAGCTGTTGTCAACTTCTAATTTAATTCTGTATTTGAAGTGTAATCTTAAGGAGTGTGATTTCCATGAAAATTCAATTTTCAATTTTTTTGTTGGAATTGTGAATGTTAGAATAAATGTTTTGTCAAATTTCTCAGAACAATTTTTTTATAACAGCATACAACTTCAACACAAACTTTGAAAATTCAATTTTGACTGGAATCATGCTCCATATAAAGTGGCCAAAGTTTTCACTTTTTAACGTGTAATTGTCATATATTTTGCTGTTAATAAAAAATCCATTCAATGTTGTGAGTTTTTGGTTGAGGCTTAGATTTTAATTTTCCGAGTACTTGGAGATGAAAGATGGAGTATGAAATAAAGAGATGGAATATGTTAACAATAATGATATGCATATGACATAGAATAAATATGCATGACGTCACAGCTCATTTACATACATGAATATTCATCGACATAGAATCAGAATCGGGTTTGAACTTTTAACTTGATTCTGATACTGAATCCGATTCTGATGCTCAGGATAAAGACTTATAATCAGATTCAGTATCAGAATCAATTTTAAAGTTTAAACCCGATTCTGATTCCGAGTCTATTTCGATGAATATTCATGTATGTAAATGAGCTGTGACGTCATCCTTCCTGCATATTTAATGATTTGTATCATTGATAAATTCAAATTTATTCTGACATCACCCATATTGAATATTGATTGAAATTTAATTTATTCCAAGACTCACATAACTACAGTAACCAACACCAGTTGCAATACACTGTTTTGTAGTTTTTATTGATTTTCACTCTTTTCATGGTAATATTTAACTTTCATTTTTTACAATTTAATACACCAGAACTCTAATTCCATATACATTTTAAAAAATACGTACAAATAAAGGAAACAATTTAGATATAAATAAAGACAAGTTCAGAAACGAATTTGCCATATTAAAAATTGGAAAAATTACAAAATTTCGTAGAGATCTAATCCCATGATATACAATATACAATTTTCCAAAGAAATGATGGCTATTATCTAGATGCAATACATTCCCTTGTAAAAATTACTTGCGCTTCTGTTTCTCTACTCTTTCCTTCAGTGTAAATCAGATCTTTATGAAACTACATTTTGCTAAATTCAATAAATTCGTTTCTGAACTCATTATTCTCATTATAATAGTATACCCTCTACTTTTCGGCCTAATTTAAACTAATACTATATACTCTAAATTTTGGCCTAATTTTTATCCTAATACTAAACAATAATTTTCATCCCAACACTATAGACCACCGTTTTTCACTAATTTTCATACTTATACTACAAATTATATATTTTGGCATGATTTTCATACTTATACTATACACTCTGATTTTTGGTCTTCTTTTCATCCTTATGCTATAGACTATGGTTTTTGGCCTAATATTCATATTAATACTATACGCTCTGATTTTCGGCCTGATTTTAATCCGTCTACTACACATTCTGATTTTCTGCCTAATCTTCACCCTAATACTATATACTCTGGTTTTTAGCCTAATTTTCGTCGTAACACTATACACTACGATTTTGGGCCTAATTTTCATCGTATCACTATAGGCTATGGTTTCTGGACTAATTTTCATACTTATACTATACACTAATTTTTGCCCTAATTTTCATCGTAATACTATAGACTATCGTTTTTGGACTATTTTTCCATCCTTATACTATACAATCTGGATTTTCAATTAATTTTCTGAGTAATACCAGTAATACTGGCCTTATTATTGGTTTTGGCTTAATTTTCATCCTAATTTTGCCCTAATTTTCATACTAACAGTATATGCTCTGATTTTTGGCCTAAGTTTCATCGTAATACTGTACACTATCATGGTTTTTGGCCTCATTCTTATCCTAATAGTATAGACTATGGATTTTGCCCTAATTTTCATCCTAATACTATACGCTGGGGATTTTTGGCCTCACTTTCATCATAATACTAGACTATCATTTTTGGCCTAATTTTCACCCTAATACTATACACTGGGGATTTTTGGCCTTATTTTCAACACAATACTTAGACTATCATTTTTGGCCTAATTTTCACCCTAATACTATATACTCTGGTTTTAGCCTAATTTTCGTCGTAATACTATACACTACGGTTTTTGGCCTAATTTTCATCGTAACACTATAGGCTTTTGCTTCTGGACTAATTTTCATACTTATATTATACACTCTAATTTTTGCCCTAAATTTCATCGTAATACTATAGACTATTATTTTTGGACTTATTTTTATCCTAATGCTAAAGACTATGGATTTTTGTCTAATTTTCATACTAATGCTATATGGTCTGATTTTTGGCCTCATTTTAATCCGTTTGGTACACATTCTGGTTTTTGGCCTAATTTTCGTTGTTATACCATAGACTATGGATTTTGGCTTAATTTTCATCATTATTACACTCATTTTGAAATCACTGGTGATCCTTGCAATCTGATTGGCTCTCAACAGTGCAATTTATTCCCAAATTGCATCATTTTTTGCTATAAATTGCATCCTTTCTTTAGCCCATCAAAATGGAAATGAAGTAACAAAAATAGAATATTAATATTGACAATAAAACTCTGTGATTTTAAAATAGGTGTAATAAAGTGGTAATTGAACTTTGTGTCGTGCAATTTTGGTCTTAAATCATACTTGTGATTTCAAATCAAACTCGCGCTACGCGCTCATTCAATTTTGAAATCATGCGTATGATTTCAGACCAAATTGCACTCCACTCAGTTTAATTACCATTATTAATAGTATAGGCTGTCATTTTTGGACTAATTTTCATCACAATACTATAGACTATCGTTTTTGGTCTAATTTTCACCCAAATACTATATACTCTGGTTTTAGCCTAATTTTTGTCGTAACACAATACACTACAGTTTTTGGCCTAATTTTCATTGTAACACTATAGACTGGTTTTTGGTCTAATTTTCATCCTGATACTAAAGACTATGGATTTTTGCCTAATTTTCATACTAATACTATACGCTCTGATTTTTGGACTCATTTTAATCCATTTACTACACACTCTGGTTTTTGGCCTTATTTTCGTTGTAATACTTTAGACTATGGGTTTAGGCCTAATTTTCATTGTAATACTATAGACTATGGATTTTGGTATAATTTTCATTGTAATACTATAGACTATGGGTTTAGGCCTAATTTTCATTGTAATACTATAGACTATGGATTTTGGCCTAATTTTCATTGTAATACTATAGACTATGGGTCTTGGGTTAATTTTCATTGCAATAGTATAGGCTGTCATTTTTGGACTAATTCCCATACCAATACACTCTGATTTTTGGCTAAATTTTTATCCTAATACTATGGACTGGATTTTGGACTAATTTTCATCCTTATACTATACACTCTGGATTTTCAACTAATTTTCAGAGTAATACTATACATTATGGTTTTTGGCCTTATTCCCATCCTAATACTATATACTAATGTATTTTGGTCTGATTTTCATCCTAATACTAAAGACTATGGATTTTTTGCCTAATTTTCATCCTAATACTAAAGACTATGGATTTTTGCCTTATTTTCGTTGTAATACTATAGACTATGGGTTTTGGCTTAATTTTCATCGTAATAGTATAGGCCATCATTTTTGGACTAATTTCCATACCAATACTACACACTCTGTCTGCTACAAATTCTGGTTTTTTCGCCTAATTTTCGTTGTAATACTATAGACTATGGTTTTGGCCTAATTTTCATTGACTATGGGTATAGAGTGTTTTCACATGACGTCATGGCGGCCATGTTAGTGTCCCAAAACAAAGAAATGGCAGCCATGTGGGTGTCCCAAACTAAACCTCTGGGAATTGAACTCTATTTTTATGCAAATACTTCCTTTTGTTTTAGGAAACCAATATGGCCGGTAGTCACGTGAATGAAAATGCTCTATAGTATAGACTATGGATTTTGCCCTTATTTTTATACTAATACTATACATTGGAGATTTTTGGCCTTATTTTCATCGTAATACTACAGACTATCATTTTTGGCCTAATTTTCACCCTAATACTATATACTCTGGTTTTAGCCCAATTTTCGTCGTAATACTATACACTATGGGTTTTGGCCTAATTTTCATCGTAATAGTAAAGACTATTGTTTTTGGACTAATTTTCATACTTTGTCTAATACTAAACACTGATTTTTGACTTAATTTTTATCCTAATACTATAGACTATGTATTTCGGCCTAATTTTCATACTAATAGCATACGCTCTGATTTTTGGCCTAATTTAAATCGTAGTACTGTACAGTATGGCTTTTGGTGTAATTCTCGTACTAACAGTATAGACTATGGATTTGGCCTAATTTTCATACTAATCCTATAGGCTATCGTTTCTGGACTAATTTTCATACTAATCATATAGGCTATCGTTCTTGGACTAATTTTCATCCTAATACTATACACTCCGGCTGTTTGCCTAATTTTCATCGTAATATTATAGGCTATAGTATAGGCTCTGATTTTGGGTCTAATTGTCCTACTAATAGTATATGCTCTGATTCTTGGCCTGATTTTCGTTGTAATACTATACACTATGGTTTTATTGCCTAACTCTCGTCCTTAAAATAAAACAGTTTTTCGTGCTTATTAATATAGACTATGGATTTTGTCCTAGTTTTCATCGTAATACAATACACTATATGTTTTGCCCTAATTTTCATCCTAATACTATAGACTGTATTTTCGCTTAATTTTCATACGAATGGTATATGCTCTGATTTTTGGCCTAATTTTGGTCGTAATAGTTAACAATAATTTATTATTCACCGAAGTGGAGGTGAATATAGTGGTGGATATTTACCAAGCCACGAAACGGCAAGGTATACATCCACCACGTCTGTTTTCATCCTAATACTGCAGACTATGTATTTTCGGCTAATTTTCACACTAATAGTATATGCTCTGATTTTTGGTCTAATTTTCGTTGTAATACTATAGACTATGGGTTTTGGCCTAATTTTCATCGTAACAGTATTAAGGCTATGTATTTTGGCCCAATTCTCATACCAATACTATGCACTTTGATTTTTGGCTTAACTTTCATCCTCCCACTATAGACTGGATTTTGGCTAATTTTCATCCTAATAACATTGGCCTTAGTTTCACTACAGTAGCATACACTCTAATTTTCATCCTAATACTATGCATTCAATTTTTTTTTTGCCTGATTTCCATCCTAATATCAGACACTCTAGTTTTTGGCTTAATTTTCATCCTAATAGGTTTTTGGATAAGTTTCATCTTAATACTATACACGTGTCAAACTAGCAGTTGTTGTTGTTTTTCCTTTTGTAATACAATAAAATATTGATACAACCACAAGGATGTTACAGTGAATGCAAAAACTCAGCAATTCTGAACAATAACTTTGAGAACAGCCTACCTCACGGTGGTCAAGATTAATCACTGTCAACTTATACCTTAGCTTTCCTCACTTTACAATCAGCACAATCAAGGTAAAAAATATTATACAGAGAGACTTCAATAACTGTACGGCCAACTCAAAAACTATGCTAAGTGGCAATCTGGTCATAAAATGTAAGTTGTTCCAAAGAAGTTCTAGTTTGGTATAATGACTGATTTTCATAAAAAAAAAATATAGTTTCATCACAAGGCTTTGAGTTATTATGCTATGACATTGCATTGCTTCCACTAATCCAATTACCTACGATCAGGAAAAAGCCACACTAGTTATTCAAATTCAAGCCTTCAGATCGAAAAATTGTCATTGAACCATGTTTCTTATCAGATAGTAAGTCTTTTAAAGCAACGTGCTCAAACTTGGCCCAATTTGGCATTCATGGTTACGTGTCCACTTAGCAGTCGTTTTTGAGCAAGCCGTTCAACTGAAAGACATGGTGCATAAAGAGCTTATGCCTACTTGTCAACTTAAATTGACTGAAAAGGCAATGGAAGTTAACTCTTCTTCTGCTGGTTATAGTCATTATTCTCAAAATCTCATTCACTAATTATGGTCTCTCATTTCCCAGTTTCCATTTCCCATTCCTGTATCTGACAGATACTGCAAAAGATGATTTAACCCTTGTAGTAATATGATAGTGCATGATTATGCAATACATGATACGTATCACATGATTACTGTAAGCAGAAAGCACATGGTATAATACAGTGAGTTAAACGGATGTCTGTGTCTTCACTCGTGTCTTCAATTATATAAAGAACCCTTCGGTTACTACATTGGCGACGAGGATCCCACAAAGAAGAAAGGAGTAGAAGAACATCAGCCAATGGCTCCACCAGAAGAAACCGATAATCCTGGTCCGAGCACAAATCCGCAACAAAACATCACAGTCGTGAATCGTCAATTAAACATCCGTCCGTTCACCATCTCAAATGATGCTAACGACACAGCCGTGCGATGGGCGAAATGGAAAAAGGATATAGAGAGACAATTCAGGTTCTTCGGATTAACAGATCCAGAAGTTAAGAAAGATGGCTTAATTATCTATGGTGGATCGCAGATTGCCGATTTAGAAGATTCCCTCCCGGATCTACCCGCACAACACGAGGGCGAAGATGTCTACTCGCGTTTTATTCGGAAACTAGACAAGAATTTCCTACCAAGAAAAAACAAGGACTATGCACGATTCCAGTTTGGAAACCTTTCTCAGCAGATCGATGAGAGCATGGCGAAATATTACGCTAGACTACGAGAGATAGCAAAGAAATGCGAATTCACCGACGAAGATGATGCAATCCGAGACCATCTTATCAAGACGATGACAAACAGCCGCTTACGAGTAAAAACAATTCGCAATAACTGGACGTTGTCCCAGATCTTGGATGAAGCAGCCATAGAAGAAGAGTCCACTACTCAAGCAAACGAAATCGACCAGAAACTCCAGGACACAACGGAATCACACAAAGTTAAACAAGTCAAAAGTTACAAGCGTGACAACAATGGTATGTGTCCCCGCTGTGGTTCAAAACATGGAAAAGGAAATTGCCCAGCATACGGAGCTAAATGCTACAAATGTGGTAAACGTAACCACTACACCAAAATGTGCCGTAACACGGATCAAAGATACCGCTCAGATGATAAACAAGGTGGCAGATCGGGTCGCCGAAATGACAAGAAAGAAGATTTTCAGCACGCGCCGCGACCGCCAAGACCGCCGACAGATCATCAACACCGCCGAAGACGAGTTCGACACGTTGAACAAGATGCACAAGATGCACGCGACATTTCAGAAAGCGAAGACTCTTTCGATGAGGACATCGCCAGACTCGTACAGCACATGCACGTACACCGTACAGCACAGGACACCATCGAGAAAAACAAATGCGAGATTTGGATCAATGGAACCAAAATAGAAGTTGAACCGGATACAGGCGCCGATGCAAACGTCATGGACGAACACCAGTTCAATGAATTGCTACGAGTAACGCCGGAGGTTAAATTACGCAACACGAAGATCAAGCTGAAAACACTCACCGAAGATCTACCAGTTATTGGAGAATGCGACGTCACCTTAGAAAACAAAACGCGAAAAACACAAGCGACAATCGCCGTTATTCAAGGAACAATCGATTCCCTACCGTTACTCGGAAGACAAACACTGGAAGAGCTGGGAATGATCCAATTTGACGCGACAGGAGGACTGAAAGAACCAAATCGAGAAGAATTACAGAAGATCCACAAGATCCAAACCGGAAATGAAGATCTTAACAAGATTCTCTTTCAGCACGAAGAGAGATTTAGAGGCATTGGCAAAGCAAGAAGAGATGGACAAGACATCGAAATCCATTTACCACTTAAAGAAGATGCGAAACCGATCGCACAAAAGCCCCGCCGAGTACCATACCACCTGATGGAACCTCTACGTCACCGAATGGAAGAATTTGTCGAGAGAGACATCATGGAAAAGGTGCCAGAACATGACTCCATCACATGGTGCTCACCACTGGTTGTCCAACCGAAACCAAAAAAACCCAACGACATCCGTGTCAGCCTTGACTTAAGAGTACTGAATAAGTCCATGGAGCGCACAAGACAAGTACAAGCGCCTATCACAGAGGACTTCATCACCACTTTCAAAGATTGCAAAGTCTTCAGTAAACTTGACATGAACCACGGATACCACCAGTTCTCACTAGACGAAGAATCAAGAAAACTCATGACATTCTCAAGTCCATGGGGTAACTATCGTTACAAGCGACTCGCGTTTGGAGGTGTCAACAGCCAAGACTTATTTGATGCTGAAATGAGCAAGATTATCTCGGGAATACCAAGAGTCCTTAACAACCGAGACGATATCATGATTGGCGGAACCAACTGGGATGACCACAATGCCAACTTAGCAGCTTTACTTCAACGACTGAAGCTCCACAACCTTACCCTACGTAAGGAGAAGTGTGAATTTGGAAAATCAACCATCGACTTTCATGGGCACCTGTTCACTGCCGAAGGATTGAAGCCCAGTCCCAGTAAAGTCAAAGCTGTCAGCGAATGCAACCCACCGAAATCTAAAGAAGAGCTTGTGTCATTCTTGCAAATGATGGCCTATCTATCACGTTACATCAGCAACTTTTCCAACCGCTGCGAACCGTTGAGAAGACTCACAAAGAAGGAACACAGCTTTGAATGGACCGAAGCTCAGCAAACTGCTTTCGAAGATCTGAAGACTGCAATTACTTCAGCACCAGTTCTCATCCCATACAAGCCAGGTCGAGAAACCATGGTCATATGCGATGGCAGCCCAACTGGCCTTGGCGGTGGCTTGTTCCAAAAGACTGAACATGGTTACCAACCAGTCCACTTTGTTAGCAGATCATTAACAGACACCGAGAAACGGTACTCTCAAATAGAACGAGAAGCACTGGCTGCAGAGTTTACCACCACCAGGTTACACATGTATCTACTTGGAGCACAGCACTTTCAGTTAGCAACTGACCACAAACCGCTCCTCCCACTCTTCAATAATCCAACTGCAAAGCTACCACCAAGAATAGAGCGAATAGTGATGAAGATGCAGAACCTAGACTTCACTGCAGTACATATACCGGGGAAATCCAATATGACTGACTACCTTTCCCGACACCCATTACCAGAGGTCCAGCAAACAAAACATGAAGGCTACGTCAAAGCAGTCATTGACGCAGACCACGCGATAGTCATGGACACTATCCGATCAGCAAGTAAAGAAGACAAAGTGCTGCAGAAGTTGAAGATAGCACTTGAAACAGGGAAATGGAATAGAAACGATCCAGACCTGATACCATACTACGACGTAAGAGCAGACATTTACGAATCCGAAGGAGTCCTGCTGAGGCTCAACAGGATTATCCCACCAGAATCACTGCGAGACAAGATTGTCAGCATTGCTCACAAACAGGGACACTTAGGCATTTCAAAAACAAAAGAACTTCTCAGACGGAAGTATTGGTTTCCCAGCATGAACAAACGCATCGACGATATTGTTAGCACATGCTTCAGCTGCCAAGTGACCACCAACACTCAGCACACTGAACCCGCCAAGATGACGGAACTGCCAGAACGACCGTGGAACACCGTCGAGGCCGACTTCTGTGGCCCATTTCCTAATGGCGAATATGTACTCGTTGTAACCGACCAGTACTCAAGATACCCAGAAGCAGAGTTCATCAGCTCAACATCTATCAAACCAGTCCGAAGAAAACTGAAGAAGATGTTCGCCACACATGGGGTACCACAGACAGTGCAAACCGATAATGGACCGCCATTTAACTCAAAAGAGTTCCAGACACTTGCAACAGAAATGGGATTCAGTCACAAGAAGATCACACCCAAACATCCGAAAGCTCAAGGCCAAGTCGAAGGTTTTAACAAGCTCGTAAACAAGATAGCGACAATCGCAAAACAGGAAGGGATAGATGTACGCGAAGCAACCTACGACATGCTCCAAACATACAGGGATACACCACACCCAGCAACCAGGAAGACACCCTATGAGCTAATGATGAACAGAGAGATCCGGACGAAACTTGAACACTTCCCATCATCCATACCAACACAGGATCAAGAAGTCAGAGTCAACGACCGAAACTACAAAGAACGAATCAAGCAATACCACGACAAGCGATACCGAGCGACGGAACTGCACCTAGACATCGGGCAAGCAGTCATCGTAAAGCGAGACAAGAAACGAAAAGCTGAGACGCCGTACGAACCGCACATATATGTCGTGACCCAGGTGAAGGGATCAACCATCATCGCCAAGAGGTTAACTGATGGCAAAAGTATTTGCCGAGACAAATCAAAATTCAGACGTCTCAAAAGCAATACCAGCAACACCGATTCCAACGAAAGGGAAACAGGAACGCAACCTCAAACACAGATACCACCTGCATATCTCCCACAACCACCAGCAATAGCAGCACAGAGGGTGGATGCAGCTAGCAACGATGCAGAACATAACCAGGCCGCACCGGAACCACTCAGGCGATCCAACAGAAGGCCTAGATCAGTCTTCGAAGGACACTTAAGAGATTTTGAACAATGACAATTAGAATTTGAGAAACACGTGAGAGAATAGCTAAGAATTAGGACACCGATCGGACATTGGACATAAACTGTTACTGTTATGTAATCGCACGAATCATTTATGATTATATTTTAGTAATAAGAGATCTTGGTCGATTATTTTTTACATTCACGATTTGTACAGGAATGTACTGAAAAGGGAGGAATGTAGTAATATGATAGTGCATGATTATGCAATACATGATACGTATCACATGATTACTGTAAGCAGAAAGCACATGGTATAATACAGTGAGTTAAACGGATGTCTGTGTCTTCACTCGTGTCTTCAATTATATAAAGAACCCTTCGGTTACTACAACCCTTTAGGCCCCAATAGTGATGAGTATCTATTTTCCCCTTATAAAGTCACTAACTGATCAGACATGTAAGTGGTAAGTGACGAGAATAAAGCAAATGATCACCAAAGATGAAATGTAATGATGTTTAAACAAATTCTCCCCATTAGTACCATAAGGAATTATGGAGAGCAATGAGGAGAGCAAGAAATAACTGAAATCTGGGAAATGGGTTTTTGGGCCAAGGGCTACAGTCCAATGAACGTCTGTGCATGTAGTACTTACTGTACATGCAGTTGAAACTGTGTTTTGTTTCTGTTTCTTCTTTTCTACAGTGTAAACATTGTAATAAATGTATGCCAAATAACAATTTAACAACCATGTTTACAAATTTGTGCATGTGCCCAATTTGATATATAACTGGCGCATTGAAGTCCTTGTATTTTTCACTAACTGATTATATGTTTTCATAAAGATTCTTCACATTAGGCTCAGTTCATAATTTTTGCTTTGGTTAAGGACAGTGCCTACTAATACCAAAGAAGTTTGCGCTGTTTATGACTATGTGGAAAAAGCAGATCTTAGCAAGGGCTGTTGGAAAAAAAACGGGGGTAACCACACATTTTTTAGAGATAATCAAGCGACAATAATTCTAAAAAGCACTAAAATACAAAACAATGTATGGCATTTTTACCAAAAATGGAGGCTTATTATCTCTGAAAAATGTGTGGGTACCCCTAATTTTCTTTTCGGATTCCAATAACCCTTGCCGAGATCCAGCTGTTCAAAGAGCAGAGAATTTTATCCACTGGATAAGTTGGTATCCCGAGGGGCAAATGTACTCCAACCAATGCTTTTGGCAAGGTTGCCATACAATCCCATTCTTAAATTTGACATATGCCTCTACTCTATTCACAAATTATATAGGACTATTGGGAATATCTTACACACAGTTTATCTGCCAGATAGCGAACTATCCAGTGGATAAAATTATCCGCCCTTTGAACAACTGGGGCCTGGTGATGAAAAATCACTGATTCAGAAAAAGGTCAAGCCAGTTTGAGAGCTTGTCTTTTAAAATAGCAAAGGTGTAGTTCTGTGAATTCAGGAATTTTTGGAGATGTCTATATGACGAAAGGCACAACTATGCCTGTCTCCATACAAACGTGTCTAAAATTTTCAATTATGCTAAAGAATGATTCACAGCTATGTAAATGACTCTGTGGAGCGAGAAGCTGAAAAGTGTAAAATTTTGGGTTCTTGCGTGGTGAAATCCGAGCTTCTGGCAGGGTGACGGTGTTTTTTTTTTGCCGTTATATGGAATGTTTGAAAAAAATAACCTTATATCCTTCACTTATTTACCTAGGCCTTCAAACTGACAAAGTATGAGCGAAATCGATTTTTTTGACCGCGGTCACAATTTCTTTCAATATTGTGTTTACTGACATTTACTCTTAACCTCTTGTATCAAAGAACAAATTTTCCAACCTTGTTCCCATAATTTTCTTATAAAAGTACTGAGTAGAAGTTATTAAAATATCAATAAAATTCACCTTGGGTGATCATGTCCTTAATTCTCACGACCTCAGGGGTAATTAATAAGCATTCATTGGATATTACAAGGAGAAATTTGATGCTCATCACTGTTAGGGCTTAAAGAGTTAAAACTGGAATGGACTGTTTACCTGGGAAGGGTATTTCCATCCAAGAGATGAACTTAAGGACTGATAAATGCCAGGGACCAACTCTGACTGTACCTGATCCTGATCCTCCTTAAACTCTGCTCAACATCGCAGAGGTGCAAAGTGGTAGCAAATCAATGTTGGCTTGTCTTGGTGGATGACTGAAAGTAGATATGAGATAGAGATTTGCACAAGATGTTAAAAAATAATTAAATAATTTGTGTTTTTCAGTCACCGAGGGCTGGTAAACTATGTTACTTTGGTTTAAAAAGCAAATGATCTTGAGTGTGGTTCCTGTGAAAATAGTCATGAATGATCAAAGCTGGTGAAAAACGACCCTGCTACCACATCCCATCCTTTTCACAATCACGCAAGGTCTCCACCTGGCGCTATCAATGAAGCGCTAGCTCAATTAAAGGGTAACATTCTGATTGGCTAAAAAGGAGCACAGTTTTCATGAAACATGAGTGCAAATTTGTAACACGAGTGCAATTACTAAACTGGCGTGGAGAAAAATGGCCTGGCGCTGGGCTAGAAAATTAGCCCCAAAACTTAATTTTCACATTCCAAGTGGGCAAAAATATTTTCAACTGAACACCTCAACACATGTAAAGAAGAGCAATTTATGATTAACCTTCTCAAAGCAGCCAGGTGTAATCATTTTCATACAACTCTCCATGCCAGAAACCTGTATTAGGCTTGTAATGAACTCACCTCTCATTAGCAGTGTTGAAGGATCACTGATTTCCAGCAGTCTTGTAGCAGTCAGTATCTTGTCTTCTCTTCTCCACCAGTCATCTCTGCAACTCCCTAGACAAAAAAAAAATGTAAAAAGCTTTAGAAAACCTTTCTTATCCCAGAGCATCAATGTTTTTTGTACAATAACTCTGACAAGTAACTGGTAAATGTTCAAAAGGTTTTGCCACCAGAAGCAACTATGAAGTTGAATCTGTTCATTTTAAATAGAAAATCCTGTCTCCTTGTCGTACCTTGTCAGCTTATATACTAGGTGCATATGGCAACTGCTATCAGTCGTTAGTTGGTCCCAACCCATTTTTATGATCGTGAAACAGGATAAAGTGAATGAATGAACTTGAGATAGACACCAGGGGTGGTCAATTCCAGAGAATTGTTAAGATCCCAATGGTTCTTTTACCTCCCGCAAGAGTGATCAGTGAAAGTGCTGTGGAGTGGACCTATGGTTTTTCATCCTTGTCTGAGACCACTAGAAAGTCAAATCATCTGCAGATGTCAGCTCGCAAAGGCAGCACTTTCTCCTTGAACAGTTATTTTAAGACCCTGAGTGTTGGTCCAGGCTGGGAATGGAACCCCAGGAATATGGCTCAAAGTCTGGTACCCAACCAATTCATTGAGCTTATCAGTTGGCTAATCAGGTGACAGATAATGAAAATTACCTAGACGTTTGAAAACTTCCTCCATTCAAATGAACTGTTCTTGTCCAAAAATGTCCAAGATTTCTCTCCCGGTATAGGAATTAGAGTCTACAGGCAGCCGGCATTACACTTTCCTGGCTTTGGTGTTTCAGCGGCCGCTTGGCGTGGAACTTCGAAACTCTTGGCGCATCTTTGGCGTGGGTTGTACACGGAATGCACCTTGGGATGTAAATCAACGAAAAGAACCATCACTGTCGTAATACTGAGAAATAAGACTTAAGCTTACATGAGACTTAATTAGGCCAAAGGGAACTGGTCAAAACTACTATACTCAAACAGGGCCCACCAAACCTCGAAATAGATGGCAGTCTCTGCCTGCAGTCCCCTTCCTCAACCTCAAACTGATGGTGTCTTTACTGCATAGCCACCCCTCTATCCAGCCGTAAAAAATGACAATGAGATTTAAACCACACTTTTCTTGTTTATCAAGCAATTTCGACTCTAGCTAGCTGAATATTTTTGTGTAAACTCAAATTTCAAAGCCAATAAAATTTTGTCAGTAATGTTCATGACATAGGTATTGTCTTCGATAACCCCCCTAACCCAGACAAGGTGGGTCCTCTCTGGACAAACTTGTAATGACCAGTTTCCAAAATTAAATTTCCTTGGAATGACCAGACCAGAAACCAATAAACGAACCAACCTGTTTAACTCCCCCGGTGAAAGAACACTCCAAGAAACGAACGTCAGCGATATAAACCATTTGAAATTGTCCCCTTCAAACTCATTCACTTTGGGATAGACAATTCAGTATAATGCCCTCAGAATCCTTTTCCTCTGACTCTTTCTATCCGGAATTATCTTTTACACAAAGAGAACGTATTAGAAATGTCTCATTCGTTCCACGTTTAAGTATAACAGCCATTTTGGGTTTCCCGCGGTCTTCACGCGCATGACAGCTGGCGGTTACCAAGTCTCGACCCAAGGTTCCCGGCTCCTGGTTCCCGGTTTTTCGTGAAACCGCGGAGGGTGGAGGGTACTTAGCAAAGGTTCCGCCCCGAGGTCCAGACCGTTATCCCTTTATAGTCTTTATATACCTCCATTTTTGCCCTACCGTATGTTGATCATCCAAGCACGTGCCGCGGCCAGTCTGCTGGCTGTTTTCTTACTGTTCCGGCCTGTAAGACCTGTACTTTTCAAGCTTCATATTTTATTCGTATTGTTAAACTGTGGAACACCATATGCAATGTGACTTTCCCCAGTAGTTTTACCTCTCTGGGCTCTTTTAAATCATTTTTGAAGAATACGTGTAAGTCTCTTTTAAAGTCAGTTTTTGATATAGGCCTGATCTGTTCGTGGTCCATTTCACGGGATTGTTCAGTCATGTTACATAGATAACTTCCTTAACATGAACTTGATGTCGATATACTAGAGTATAGACTAGAGTACAGAAAAGAGCCGTGTTGAAAAGGCTCAAAGAGAAATCGAGACACATGGTCTGAGTTGGCGGGGGCTTAGAGTAAAATGGAAGGAAAAAATTCCGTTAATGGTAAGAAATCGTTTGTCACAGGCAAATATTTTTTTTCCTAACCAACTTTGAGGTGTTCGTAAATCGGATGAAACACTCTTCCGAGTGTTTGCTGTAGCTTTTCAAATTATTAATAATTTTAGGAATAATTCAAAGCACAAGTTCACCAATTCAGCCCAGTTCATGAATTTTTTGAATTGTTAAAATCATTCATTAACTGAAAACAAAGGAACCTGGATTCTCAGGGACTTAGCACTAGACGTTTGGATACATTTTGAAAGTCTGTATCTGGGCATTATTGAATCGGTAGATAATTTTAGATAGCGCGCGCGTTATAAGTATGCACGATTCTTTCGTAAATTTCAAAAGTCTTATCCTAATGTCCAGTTTCCAAAAACACTTTGCAGCTTGTGTAAAAAATAAAATCAAATCAATTAGGGGGCTGCCAACACTTTATCACCCGTTCTGATTTAAAGAGCCTTGATTGTAATATTAATAATCCAAAAACAAGGCAAGGCTGATTTCTCGGTAAGGGAAATATATTTTTCCAATTTTTCGAAAGGCAAGGGTCAAGGCAAAGGACGACGGGGATGCAATTAAATACCATATTAACAGAGGTTAAAGTAACAAAAACAGAAACGTCACAATTTGAAATTGAAAAATGCAACTTGCCAGGAGACATGAGAAAATAGCTAACGTTACAAAGTAGAAAGCGAAACAAACAACGTTACAATAAGAAATTTGAGAAAGCAACATAACACTGGAGGATGAAAGACGGGAAAAATCTTCATGTCTCGTCTCTCCTATTTATACCTAAGGGTTCGAGAGTTTGACCTCTGTCAGTAAGGCAAAAATAAATTTCACTGACCGTGAAATCAGCCTTGACTTTTTTTCCCCTTTTTTTTGCATTGTTTGTTTTATAATTTGTCCTTTGTTGCTGATTAGATCCTTTACTAGAGGATCCGGTACATTTATTTTGTCGCTGGTGGTCGTTACAAAACAGTTATTGGTTTTTATTTTGATATTTAGTCCACCGTTTTAGCTGCATTTATTTTCACAACAAAGCACTCCATTTGAAATTTTTAAAAAGAACAAGCTTTCTAAGAGAGCAGTTTTGTTTTGGATAAACAGCAGACTTCTGATGACGTCACGGCACAAGAGTTCAAGGCAAAGACGTGAGGGGAGTTATTTACTGAAAACCGATATGTGTTTTTACTTCGTGTATCACTGACTCGAGCAACAGGCCATGATCATGCATGATAAATGTATCCCACTGTATATTTCCTTCATGTCTGACATATCTGCACGTGTAAAACACAGTGTTCGCAGAAAATACCTGAACAAATTAATATAATGATTTTAAATGTACTTCAAAATGAAGCACCAGAAAACTAAGCGTTACAAAAAGGCAGCCCATTGCGTTTACCCAGCAAAAATTCTTTAGTTGAACTGGATTTTTTTGGGGTTAAATTTACAAGTGCTTTTTTATCTCAAAAACTCCAAAATTTCAGAGCAATGGAAGCTTGAACATTTAAAAGCTGGCAAATCTAGTGCACAGAAAATAACAGTAAGCTTAAGTCTCTAGTGTTTGGGTTAAGTTGGCTAGCGAATGAAATTCATGTTTAAAAAGTCGGTAGACTTTTTCATATTTTCCAAAAGTTGTTCCATTACAAAATCGAAATATGATTGGTTCGTTTGAGAGGTCGCTTGTTCAGTGGTATAAAAGACATTCTTATATTAGCAGTGTTCTTAGATTTAAAAATTTGCTCCTTTTTACCAAACCGGGAGAAATCTCTTGGTATTGGATATTCGTGGTCAATTGCACAAAAAAAAATTCAGCTCAAATTATATTTAGCTGTTATCTAGTAGCTTTTCCGGCACTTGTTCCTGTAAACGATACGAATTGAAGTCCAAGTGGTTTTTGTTCCACATCCGTTTGTTAAGTTGTTTATCAATAAACACTTTGCAATTAATAATGGAAGCTTCCCAATTTCTATTCCTGCGCAAAGTAACCAACGCGATAAAACAGCGGGATGTAAAATCAAACAATAAACAATGGCGGAACGTGAAATCGATCATACTCTTTCAGTTATCACATTTTGGATCTTTGAAGCCAAATTCCTTGACCTTAAAATACGATCAACCAGCAGAGTTGATGGAACAAAAATAAATCTTTCAAACAAAACTTCGTTAGACAAATTTTTATCCTAATCTCCGACAAATCAGGCTTTAACTCAATTTTAAAGAGTTGCTTTTACGTTAATACTATTTTACAGATTTTAGAAGATAACCAAAAACACTAATTGCGTTTCAATTAGTGAGACCCCGAAAGTGTTAACGACTTCCGGTTTACCACGACAACACTACATTTTACCTTCCTAAAATCTCGGCCAAGGTTATTCCTTTTGCCAGGTCCAGGACGTAACTATTTTAAGTAGTCTTTCTGTCTGGCATGACTATTTATTGAGAGTATTAAAAGGAAGGCAAGCTAAAATGTCTGTACTAAAACGGGATTAATCCTTTCGATTGTTTCAAGTGGGTGACAGTTCACAGGTCACATCGTCACTTCCTACCGGACTTTCTGTCGACAAATCACAATCCTTTTGTAGTTTATCCTGGGCTTGTGCCAAAGGGCAGTTGTTAAAATCGAACTGCGTCTTAAGGTTCCCCAGTTGGCCTCACATTTCACAACGAGCTATTGATCGCTTGCGGGTGAAAGAAACTGAGGTTTTTATTTATCGCCATGAAGACGTTTTTGGTCTTAGTTCTGCTGTGCTTGGGTAAGGTTTTCTCTCTTCCTTATAAACAGACATGTAACTGTAAGCTGTGTTTTAAGCCAGAGTGAAGAGACGAGAATTGTAATCCGGCGATTGTTCAATTAACTTTACCTGTTTAGAGCTAGAATAAGAAAGATTGTAGAGCTGATCAGAGCTTAAGATTGTCCAATTACTCTACACCCCTAGAAAAACTGCAGGTTTTCGTTCTCCTAACAAACGTAGAATCAACAGAATCGTCCACAATTCTTTACAGATCAGTAATCACTAATTTGCTTGGCGCGTGGCGCGGTTTTATCTTTCAGTTCCAGGATTCCAAGCAGCCCCACAATTGACGTGTGTGCGCTCAGTAAGATGCAATATTGAGCGGTTCCAAGGCTGTTATGTTGTGAAGGGGATGTGTCGTTGTGCGCAGGCATATTGCTGTAACAATCCGTTTAGTTACCCTTCACTGGAAAGCTGTCTGGCCATAAAAGAAAACACAGCTCAGTTAGGTAAGTAGAAGCGTTGGTGAAAGAACAGATCTCACACGCAAAGTGAAAGGAAAAACCCGAGACCCCGAGAAAATTGTCGAGGACCAACTCGACATTAAAAAAACACGATAATTAGATAATGGTATATCATCCATTAAACCATATACCTGAGTGACAATTGAATTGTTTTCTGGTCGTTCCTGCAAAGCGAAATCAGCAAGATCAAACAATACCTCTGTTTTGTTTAATAAAACAATTTTTCCTCTCGCGCTTGTTGGATATGGTATGATTTTAGCCTGCGAGACGTTGGCTATCTATAATCTCATATCCAACGCGCAGTCATGAAATAACTGTTAAATATAGCATGACGTACCAATATTTTCTTCTTTTCGATGCACTCCAATCCTCAGGGTGCTGGTGGTAAGGGAGGGGGGGGGGGGGTTGTTCCTTGCTATTTACCATTTTTATAACAATTTTCATTTCTGCCTTGCAGAGGACCCATGTAAGGAAAACCCTTGTAAGAACAATGGCTATTGTGTCCAGTTATCAGGATCAGAGGATTCCCCTTACCGTTGTGAATGCCATGGAACAGGCTATTTTGGGCCGCGATGTCATAAAAGTAAGTGGCTACGTCTGACGTGATGAAAACCACAACACAGCACCAGGAACTTGTCAGAATTTAGTGCACTGAAAAAGCATGGGCTGATTGATAAGTATACGCGCGGGAAAACACGTAGCCGGTGTCAAGCTTGCAACCGTTGCCAAGCGCGGGAAATCATACGATCGGACCGAGTGGGAAAGCCAACCGGCAGTACAAGCGCGGAAAAATGTCTCAGCATTGGTAACTGCCACTTACTGGGAGACGCTCAAGCACAGAAGTCACGATTCATTTTCGTTTTGCTAGGATTGGACAGAGTAATCAGTCAATCGCATAATAGCTGTAGTATTGGTAGCTGATTATTGCTTTTTTTTTTTTTACAGAATGCCCCAAAGACGTCAGAAAGGCAATCCACAGGCTTTCGGGAAGCAAGGCAGAGTTTGCTCGTCAAAGAATTCGCCAACTGCTTGTATGCACGGTTTAAAACACCTTTGACAAATATTAAAAAGAAAAGCAAAAATGCACACTGCTGCTTTATCGTTCGGGGGAACGTGAGACACTGTACACTGTACAATGTAAATACATATTTGCCTCGTTAGATGTATGTTCTTTTAAACAATAGTGCGGGCGTAAACTTTTGTACAAAGCCATTTGCTTTGATACCTTTCGTGACTCGACTTTATGAAACCTTTCTCGGTTCTGACGTTTGCCATGACTTGCGTGACTGTGAAAAAAAGTAACTCACTTTCTGTCACGCAAAACGATATTAGCAAGAACCATAATATTTTGCACTTTTTGTAAGGGGACAGAAACGGCGTTAACGTCAATATTTTTATATTACTCTCTCAAGTTAGAAAATGATGTAAGTACGGAAATAAAAGCATTAAAATTTCAAGATGATTTGAAATAAAGGAGACAGGCAAAACTACAACAGCAATCATTCTTTATTTTCTGAATGCCAGACAAGTATTAATGATATAGAAATATAAAGTTTGTCTCTTACTATTATAAGCAATACTTTCCCCCAAGGAATCAACATTTTTTTCTGTCAAATCATAGTTAGTAACTATGGTCAAATAATGAAGGTATTGAAAACCATTAAGAGTAGCATTTAAAATCCCTTTGAACAAAAGCCACAAGGGGTCAAATGCAGCTTCACCGTTTAGAATGCTCAATTCAAAGCTAGAAACTAACGTGTAAGGAAACTTACTTTATAACGGTGCCGCAAACCAAATGAAACATTCAGTCTCCTTACATCTCGCACGGTTCTAATACATGATCTTGTTAATGATTAACACAGTCAAAATATTTACTCCAGTTCATTAATAGCCAGCATTAACGGTCGCAGGATCAAACTATATCCCCGGGCCCAGTTGTTCGAAAGACGATTAAGCTAATACTGGATTAATGTGAACTTTGATTCAAGTTTAATTACGAATCGGTAAAAATGCTTCCAAAAGATTTTTGCCCCCCAGTTTTGACGTAGACTTTTCTTTACCTTTAGCTTGAAATAACGTTTCAAAAACCACTTTTAAAGAGCGAGATGAAAACCTCGATTAACTTTTAATCTTAGAGTTAGCGTTAATCGGCTTTCGAACAACCCGGCCCTGGTTGTTACACTTGACAAAATACACCTGCTTCTAAGCCAAGTTGTCCGAGTTCTTTTAGTATTCTTCTGTACAAAATATCTGAGTACTTAAAGAGGTACATTAGTGAACAGATACGACACAGATTCGCCATTGTGTGTTCTACGGATTGCTTCTGCGAGGATCATGGAGATATCAATACACTGAAATGGAAGGAAAGAAAAAAACTGAATACAAACGTGGATAAATAGTCAACGCCAAACAAGAAAGCAAAATGGAAATTAATCAAAACTTAAGGATGGTGCCTTTTAATACAGAGGTGTACCGATAAAAAAATACCAATACCGGAAGTTTTGCCGCCAAAGCGTACGCAATCATTGGCTAGTTCAGTCACATGACATCTCACAATAGAACTGTTTGCTGTCGAAAGCTCATGAGCGTGTGACGAAAACTATGACATCAGACTGACGGTAACAGTGACCTGCTTCCTAGTGCTGGGATCTTCCTCCCTCCATGTAAACAGCCCCTTTATTCCCATATATAGAGAGTCGCTGCTATTATCGTTAATTAAAAAAAAGAAAGAAAACGTATTAGTCTACAAACCTTAATCTTAGGACAGTTTTGCATTTTGCTTTCCTGTGGGATGGTGTTAGTAACTACAACAGCTTCCAGGTCACTTTCTTCAATTCGTCGTAGGGCAGGTCCAGAAAAGATGCCATGTGACAAAATGGCGTACACTTTGGCTGCCCCAGCCTCCTTCAATCTGAGGAAACAAAGGAAAACTGTGTTTGGCTGCCTTCATCTTTAGTAAAGTAAAATGTTGTGTGCATTTCAGTCCTGGCAGCGGTATCCATAAAATTCGGTGGAAGAATTAATTATGGTTTGAGAAGTTTTATTAAATACTCAAAAGAGAGTTTCATAAGGTTTCCAAACCACTCACAGCTGGGGAAAAATTTGCCTGCGTGTCAACTTTTTCAACACATTTCTCAGTGTCTGGATATCATAATAAAACACTCTTCCATGCGTTTGATACAATTATTATATGAAACCTTTGAATTGCTTGTTTTCGCCCCTTGTTTGCTTGACATTAATGCATAATGCACTGTAAGAATATATCATTCTTATAACAAAGTGTGAGAGCCGCATAGCACCCATGAAATAATAATAACAATAACAATCATGTCATTGTTACTGGTAATGATCAAAGATTAGGGAGTGCGTTTGATGCCACCAGGCTCTCTCTCCTTTGTCAAGATGGTGATAATGTCATCCGCCCCTGCAACATCTGCGGGGGATACCAGATACACGTCCCAAGATCCATTCATTTAATCAACGCTGTCCCATACAATCTCTAATCCAATCTGCATTAGGAGTGCGTTCCCTCTACATCGAAAGCAATTCTCATTTTTTATGAATATTATTTTAATAATAATGATAATAATAATAAAATAATAATAATTTTGTTCCATTTTATCATTATTCCCATAACTCTTACTTCTGTGCTGCTAATGTTAGTGTGCCGCATGTGTCAGCCATATCATCAACAAGAATAGCTGTACGCCCTTTGACATCTCCTACAAGGACCATACTTGCAACTTCATTGGCAACTTTTCGCTTGTCAACAAAGAATACAAATATGATTAAAATTGTGTACAGTACTTAAAGAGAGTAGGTGATTCCAGAAAATCCCCATATCTACCCCCTCCCCCACCCATAAAGGGATTGAAAATTCCATGGAGTGAGGGGTAGGGTCTTTTCAAAACTCTCAATATCTTTTAACAGTAGTTACAGGCCATATATAGCAGCTACTAATCACAGTCCTGCTCATAAAGTTGATCTTGCAAATACCATCATCATGTATGCATGAACAACAATTCCGCTAACTTCAGAGTTTTCCTGGTTAGCTACAGGGAGCAAAATTGAATATGGTGAGTGGTAGCTTTGAACCTCTCACTTAACCCTATCTAGAATGGGGGAGGGGTAGGATTCTGTCTGCAGTGAATTACTTTTTTGATATCGCACTAAGCCATGAACATTTAGGACTGTTTAGGACATTTTTCTGGATACAAATTCATTGTGTTTGCTAGTGTCGTTGAATCTGATGTTACCATGGCAACCACTTTTTTGACAGGCATTTTTTTCGGAAAATAGAAAATCCCTTTTTAAAATGAAGAAAAACTACTTTTTTTCTGTAACTTTTGTGTTTTTAACTCATATTAGGTCTCCCTCCATTAACTATGATATTATTGTTCTTTTATTGGTTTGATTACTTTTTGCTCAGTTTTAGTGCTTTCCTGAAGTTTTGGGGAAATGCAGAAATCCAAGCTGGCCAATCTGCTCCTTTTTCTTCAGTTTTTCTGGGAGCCTAAGAATAAGCGTCTATTTCAATTTTGGCCTAGAGAATCCCCCCACCCCCACTGAATTTCTAATCCCTTCTACAGGAGGGGGTAGGGTAAGGTTGGATATACATATTTTCTCGAACTACATCCTCGCAGACCCATGGCCCAAAAAATTAACCTAGCATTTGAAATGTTCTTTGCTGTTGGCAGAAAAACAGCTTCCAAATTTTTCCTCAATTTTTGGCTAAATTTCTTCGGTACATTTTGCTTTGTATATTTTTTCCCTTTCGGATTAAAGATTTACCCATGAGAAAAATCAAAGCGAATTAAATGTCAGAAAATCTTTTGAAGGAATCTTGACAATCTTGAGTTTTGAGATCGAAGGATTTAAAGACGAACTTGAAACGTTTTTTTTTAAAGCCGATATCCCATATCCGTTTTGAATTCGGCTGAAAAACCGTTGGAAATTGCGTCGCGTCCCTAGGTTTTGCATGAGTGATCACGCTAAGAGTTTTCAGCCAATCACCAGCGCTGTTACATTCACGGCTCATAAAAGGTTCAAGCTTCCAAAGCCAAAGTTTTGTTGTCATAGATACCAAGCGGCCAAATTAACCAATCAAATGTTGTCATTCGTGAGTATATTTTCGTGAGAGGAGTTGTAGCTCGCGCGATCGATTTACGATGGCTGACAGCAGCGATCACGTATTGGATGAGGCGTCAGTTTATGAGGATTTAGAAGACGAAGAAATTAGCGATGGGTCTGAAAAGGGGGGAAATATTTCTGACGATGATTCCGATCTTGATTTCGGCGATTTGATTATCGACGAAAGTGCGAGTGAAGCTGAAGGAGACGAAGAGCAAGAGGTAAGTGACGAAGAAGTCGAAGAAGATCCCGGTGAACTTCAATGGACTCATCAGCTTTCTGATCTTAGTTTTCCCGATTTTGTTTCGGCTACCGGCATAAATTTCCAGTTTCCTAATGATCCCCAACCAGTAGATTTCTTTTTAGCTTTTGTGGGAGATGACTTGTTCAATAAAATCGTGACAGAGACCAACCTCTATGCTCGACAAATTCTCGCAGGTTCCCCCGAGCGCCTCGCGAAGTTTCAACCCGTTACGCTCGCCGAAATGAAAGCTTTCATTGCAGTAAATATAATCATGGGTATCGCTAGGCTACCATGGTTATCGATGTATTGGTCGAGCGATGATTTTTTTGGAAATGCGGGAATTAAGAAAACAATGGCAAAGAATAGGTTTGGGGAATTAAGCAGGTATTTGCATTTCAATGATTCGTCTCTGGAAGTGGCTCGCGGAACTCCGGGCTATGATCGACTCTTCAAGGTAAGACCTGTGATAGATTATATCAGAACAAAATGCGAAACTAATTTCAGTCCAACTAAAAATCTCTCCGTTGATGAAGGTATGGTTGCATTTAAGGGTAGGCTTTCTTTTCGACAATACATGCCGGCTAAGCCGACGAAATACGGAATCAAGGTTTGGATGGTTGCAGACTCGAGCAACGGGTACGTGTTAAATTTTGACGTTTATTTGGGGAAAGAAGCGGGGCATCGGCGAACTCATGGTCTGGGTTATGATGTTGTCACCAAAATGATCACCCCTTTCATGAATAAAAACCACCATGTTTATTTTGATAATTTTTTCAGTTCGGTTGGGCTGTTGGAGCATTTGCTGGCTAAGAACACATTTGCTTGTGCGACTGTTCGAGTATGCTCGAATCGCAAACACCTGCCAACATGTGCAGGGCAAAAACTGCGTCCCGGGGAGAAGATTGTCAGGCAAAAGGGCAAAATAGTTTTCACAAAATGGCATGATAAAAGGGAAGTTAGTATTATCTCTTCTAATGTAAGTCCAAACAGCCCTGATGTTGTCATTCAAAGACGCAATCAAGAGCAACTCAGACCTGCCGTAATCGATTTGTACAACAAAAATATGGGAGGGGTTGATCTCGCCGATCAATTACGTGGGTATTATTCTGTAACGCGTACCTCCAGGAAATGGTATAAGTATTTGTTCTGGTTTGCAATTGATGTCTCAATTTGTAACGCGTTTATTTTGTACAACCATCACCGCGTTGGGCAAGGGAAGGCAAAACTGAGACAGTTGGATTTTCGGACCTGTCTGGCCAAACAGCTTGTCGCGGGGTTTTCATCTCGCGTGTCGGCCGCGCAGTCAACAAAGCGCCGTAAAATTGAGGAATTTTCACTTGAGAAGGGAAACGCCGGGAAACATTTCAGTGAAAAAATTAAGGGCAGGAAAAGGCAATGCGTTCGGTGTAAAAGGGTGGGAATTAAGACTCAATCGGGGCGGGCTGTTGAAACCAGCTTTCAATGCGTGCAGTGCGGGGTGGCTCTGTGTCAGGTGAACTGTTTTGCTGCTTTTCATGCGGTTGGTCAGAGTTAAACTTCTTCGTTTTTTGAGTCCTCATCTGTCGTGGAATCCACCATGTGAGACTGCGGAAAACTTCACGAAATAATAATGTTACTGTTGGCCATCATGTTTGGCTTCTGTTTGGCCTCTAATTATTCGTGGTAAATGAAATTTTGGATTTTATATTTCATGATTGGCTTTTGAACACCATTTTGACCTTTTGATTTGTTTTGGTTTGAATAAACTTTGCCTTGAAACCAGATGCTGTGTGTGTTTTTATTACGCGGGATGCCCTTAGGGGGCATACCGTGTCTAAAAACGGGTCGATTTCTTTTTTTTCTTTTTACGCAGGATGCCCTTAGGGGGCATACCGTGTCTAAAAACGGGTCGATTTCTTATTTTTTCTTTTTACGCGGGATGCCCTTAGGGGGCATACCGTGTCTAAAAACGGGTCGATTTCTTTTTTTTCTTTTTTTTTTTTTCTTCCTCGTAGCTACAAATCGGTACATTAATTACGCGGGATGCCCTGAAGGGGTATACCGTGTCTAAAAACGGGTCGATTTCTTTTTTACGCGGGATGCCCTGAGGGGGCATACCGTGTCTTAAGGTGGGGGTTCACCTAAAAGCCATTTTCACGCCGCTTAAAATCGGTCAAATGAAAATATCTTGTTTGCATTTCAAGCAATACAAAAACCCTCCATTCATAGCACAAATTAATGATTTGGGGTGTTTTATGAATTTTTGGGTGATTTTTAGGTATATTTGGAAGGAAATAATTTTTCTTGAAGGATTGGTAAAATTAAAAGAAATAAGGAATGTTGAAGATTTAGTGAAGTTTTAAAATTAGAATTTGTAGTTAATAATTAATAGACGGATACCAAGTTAGTCCACTAGCAACCTGGGGTGCTCTTGCGTGGTTGTCGACTGTCTGTTAGTGTTCCAAAAATCATTTTCTTTCTTCTATCCATTCTTAAAACTCTTCAAATTTCACTCAAATTCAGGTAGAGCCCCACCTTAAAGGGGGACAAGAACATACCTTTCTTAACATTTAAATCGAATTTACAGTGGCAGATATATCCATCTGAAGTAGATACAAGTTAAAACGCGCCTTTTAACATGTTAATATAACAATGAAAAAAATTAAAAATAATTTGAGCAAAATGCTCCCCCGTCTCTGCTCCCCCCTACCCCCTCATTGGGGTAGAGTTACTGGGCGCAGAGTCTCTGCAGAGTCCCACCCTCACCGGTCCACCCGCCGAGGGAGCTCCGAAAACCTGATGATGCTGAAAACATTATATATAGGACGCGACAGCGTCTTTCCCTCCCATGTGGGACACATTTTCTTAGACGTGCACGAGGCACGGCCTCGTTTTGGTGCGAAGCTTGTTTTCGTCCTATAACGTCATAAAATCACTTTTTTCGTTCACAACTCTGACAGAAGTCTTGAACGCGTAGATTTCTTGACATCTTTTAGGTTGATGTCGATTACATCAAGGATTTTCTTGAAAATGTTCGTCTTAAGGTGGGGGTTCACCTAAAAGCCATTTTCACGCCGCTTAAAATCGGTCAAATGAAAATATCTTGTTTGCATTTCAAGCAATACAAAAACCCTCCATTCATAGCACAAATTAATGATTTGGGGTGTTTTATGAATTTTTGGGTGATTTTTAGGTATATTTAGAAGGAAATAATTTTTCTTGAAGGATTGGTAAAATTAAAAGAAATAAGGAATGTTGAAGATTTAGTGAAGTTTTAAAATTAGAATTTGTAGTTAATAATTAATAGACGGATACCAAGTTAGTCCACTAGCAACCTGGGGTGCTCTTGCGTGGTTGTCGACTGTCTGTTAGTGTTCCAAAAATCATTTTCTTTCTTCTATCCATTCTTAAAACTCTTCAAATTTCACTCAAATTCAGGTAGAGCCCCACCTTAAAGGGGGACAAGAACATACCTTTCTTAACATTTAAATCGAATTTACAGTGGCAGATATATCCATCTGAAGTAGATACAAGTTAAAACGCGCCTTTTAACATGTTAATATAACAATGAAAAAAATTAAAAATAATTTGAGCAAAATGCTCCCCCGTCTCTGCTCCCCCCTACCCCCTCATTGGGGTAGAGTTACTGGGCGCAGAGTCTCTGCAGAGTCCCACCCTCACCGGTCCACCCGCCGAGGGAGCTCCGAAAACCTGATGATGCTGAAAACATTATATATAGGACGCGACAGCGTCTTTCCCTCCCATGTGGGACACATTTTCTTAGACGTGCACGAGGCACGGCCTCGTTTTGGTGCGAAGCTTGTTTTCGTCCTATAACGTCATAAAATCACTTTTTTCGTTCACAACTCTGACAGAAGTCTTGAACGCGTAGATTTCTTGACATCTTTTAGGTTGATGTCGATTACATCAAGGATTTTCTTGAAAATGTTCGTCTTAAGGTGGGGGTTCACCTAAAAGCCATTTTCACGCCGCTTAAAATCGGTCAAATGAAAATATCTTGTTTGCATTTCAAGCAATACAAAAACCCTCCATTCATAGCACAAATTAATGATTTGGGGTGTTTTATGAATTTTTGGGTGATTTTTAGGTATATTTGGAAGGAAATAATTTTTCTTGAAGGATTGGTAAAATTAAAAGAAATAAGGAATGTTGAAGATTTAGTGAAGTTTTAAAATTAGAATTTGTAGTTAATAATTAATAGACGGATACCAAGTTAGTCCACTAGCAACCTGGGGTGCTCTTGCGTGGTTGTCGACTGTCTGTTAGTGTTCCAAAAATCATTTTCTTTCTTCTATCCATTCTTAAAACTCTTCAAATTTCACTCAAATTCAGGTAGAGCCCCACCTTAAAGGGGGACAAGAACATACCTTTCTTAACATTTAAATCGAATTTACAGTGGCAGATATATCCATCTGAAGTAGATACAAGTTAAAACGCGCCTTTTAACATGTTAATATAACAATGAAAAAAATTAAAAATAATTTGAGCAAAATGCTCCCCCGTCTCTGCTCCCCCCTACCCCCTCATTGGGGTAGAGTTACTGGGCGCAGAGTCTCTGCAGAGTCCCACCCTCACCGGTCCACCCGCCGAGGGAGCTCCGAAAACCTGATGATGCTGAAAACATTATATATAGGACGCGACAGCGTCTTTCCCTCCCATGTGGGACACATTTTCTTAGACGTGCACGAGGCACGGCCTCGTTTTGGTGCGAAGCTTGTTTTCGTCCTATAACGTCATAAAATCACTTTTTTCGTTCACAACTCTGACAGAAGTCTTGAACGCGTAGATTTCTTGACATCTTTTAGGTTGATGTCGATTACATCAAGGATTTTCTTGAAAATGTTCGTCTTAAGGTGGGGGTTCACCTAAAAGCCATTTTCACGCCGCTTAAAATCGGTCAAATGAAAATATCTTGTTTGCATTTCAAGCAATACAAAAACCCTCCATTCATAGCACAAATTAATGATTTGGGGTGTTTTATGAATTTTTGGGTGATTTTTAGGTATATTTGGAAGGAAATAATTTTTCTTGAAGGATTGGTAAAATTAAAAGAAATAAGGAATGTTGAAGATTTAGTGAAGTTTTAAAATTAGAATTTGTAGTTAATAATTAATAGACGGATACCAAGTTAGTCCACTAGCAACCTGGGGTGCTCTTGCGTGGTTGTCGACTGTCTGTTAGTGTTCCAAAAATCATTTTCTTTCTTCTATCCATTCTTAAAACTCTTCAAATTTCACTCAAATTCAGGTAGAGCCCCACCTTAAAACGGGTCGATTTCTTTTTACGCGGGATGCCCTGAAGGGGCATACCGTGTCTTAAAACGGGTCGATTTCTTTTTTTACGCGGGATGCCCTGAGGGGGCATACCGTGTCTTAAAACGGGTCGATTTCTTTTTTTTTTTCTTCGTCGTATACACAAATCGGTATATTAATTTATTCATTAAACTCTCCCCTCTCCTACTCGGGATGTATTGTTTTGATTGTCTTCAACAAAAGCAGGCCAATCAAAATCCATTCTTGTCGCTTATATTGCGAGGGAGGGGACCCACTCACCCCTACCTGTGTGACGTCAATGCATCATTTGATATATTTATTAAAGACGGATTAAGTCGCGCCATATTGTTTTAACATGTTCTGGACTCAAGTGTGCCGTTTTCAAAGGGAAATTTCACCATTTTGAAGCCGTAAATCGAAAGAATAACTTCTAAGAAGCACCCGACACGTAAAACGGTGGAAATTGGTGAGTTCTTAGTGAAGGAATCGTGCTTTGTTTGACAGTCTTAGACCACGACGCGAGACTGAAAAGAGGTCATTGAGAAGCTTACGTTATCGTAATGGAATTCCACAAATTTCCGCTGATAGTCTGAGTCGCGTAACACACGGAAAACAACGTAACGCGATCGTCGTGACTCAAACTATTCCATTAGCAAGGATAGTTTTATCAATCGGCGAAGCATACAGTTGGAATAAATGAATCAGCCCCAGCATCTCGCGTAATGCCAGTATAGCAGGCATCTTGTTTTTTCTTCGTCGTATACACAAATCGGTACATTAATTTATTCATTAAACTCTCCCCTCTCCTACTCGGGATGTATTGTTTTGATTGTCTTCAACAAAAGCAGGCCAATCAAAATCCATTCTTGTCGCTTATATTGCGAGGGAGGGGACCCACTCACCCCTACCTGTGTGACGTCAATGCATCATTTGATATATTTATTAAAGACGGATTAAGTCGCGCCATATTGTTTTAACATGTTCTGGACTCAAGTGTGCCGTTTTCAAAGGGAAATTTCACCATTTTGAAGCGGCAAATCGAAAGAATAACTTCTAAGAAGCACCCGACACGTAAAACGGTGGAAATTGGTGAGTTCTTAGTGAAGGAATCGTGCTTTGTTTGACAGTCTTAGACCACGACGCGAGACTGAAAAGAGGTCATTGAGAAGCTTACGTTATCGTAATGGAATTTGACAAATTTCCGCTGATAGTCTGAGTCGCGTAACACACGGAAAACAACGTAACGCGATCGTCGTGACTCAAACTATTCCATTAGCAAGGATAGTTTTATCAATCGGCGAAGCATACAGTTGGAATAAATGAATCAGCCCCAGCATCTCGCGTAATGCCAGTATAGCAGGCATCTTGTTTTTTTTCTTCGTCGTATACACAAATCGGTACATTAATTTATTCATTAAACTCTCCCCTCTCCTACTCGGGATGTATTGTTTTGATTGTCTTCAACAAAAGCAGGCCAATCAAAATCCATTCTTGTCGCTTATATTGCGAGGGAGGGGACCCACTCACCCCTACCTGTGTGACGTCAATGCATCATTTGATATATTTATTAAAGACGGATTAAGTCGCGCCATATTGTTTTAACATGTTCTGGACTCAAGTGTGCCGTTTTCAAAGGGAAATTTCACCATTTTGAAGCCGTAAATCGAAAGAATAACTTCTAAGAAGCACCCGACACGTAAAACGGTGGAAATTGGTGAGTTCTTAGTGAAGGAATCGTGCTTTGTTTGACAGTCTTAGACCACGACGCGAGACTGAAAAGAGGTCATTGAGAAGCTTACGTTATCGTAATGGAATTCCACAAATTTCCGCTGATAGTCTGAGTCGCGTAACACACGGAAAACAACGTAACGCGATCGTCGTGACTCAAACTATTCCATTAGCAAGGATAGTTTTATCAATCGGCGAAGCATACAGTTGGAATAAATGAATCAGCCCCAGCATCTCGCGTAATGCCAGTATAGCAGGCATCTTGTTTTTTTTTTCTTCCTCGTAGCTACAAATCGGTACATTAATTTATTCATTAAACTCACCCCTCTCCTACTCGGGGTGTATTGTTCTGATTGTCTTCAACAGAAGCAGGCCAATCAAAATCCATTCTTGTCGCTTATATTGCGAGGGAGGGGACCCACTCATCCCTACCTGTGTGACGTCAATGCATCATTTGATATATTTATTAAAGACGGATTAAGTCGCGCTATATTGTTTTAACATGTTCTGGACTCAAGTGTGCCGTTTTCAAAGGGAAATTTCACCATTTTGAAGCGGCAAATCGAAAGAATAACTTCTAAGTAGTACCCGACACGTAAAACGGTGGAAATTGGTGAGTTCTTAGTGAAGGAATCGTGCTTTGTTTGACAGTCTTAGACCACGACGCGAGACTGAAAAGAGGTCATTGAGAAGCTTACGTTATCGTAATGGAATTTGACAAATTTCCGCTGATAGTCTGAGTCGCGTAACACACGGAAAACAACGTAACGCGATCGTCGTGACTCAAACTATTCCATTAGCAAGGATAGTTTTATCAATCGGCGAAGCATACAGTTGGAATAAATGAATCAGCCCCAGCATCTCGCGTAATGCCAGTATAGCAGGCATCTTGTTACGCGGGATGCCCTGAAGGGGCATACCGTGTCTAAAAACGGGTCGATTTCTTTTTTTACGCGGGATGCCCTGAAGGGGCATACCGTGTCTAAACACGGGTCGATTTCTTTTTTTTTTTACGCGGGATGCCCTGAAGGGGCATACCGTGTCTAAAAACGGGCCGATTTCTTTTTTTTTTTTTTCTTCCTCGTAGCTACAAATCGGTACATTAATTTATTCATTAAACTCACCCCTCTCCTACTCGGGGTGTATTGTTCTGATTGTCTTCAACAGAAGCAGGCCAATCAAAATCCATTCTTGTCGCTTATATCGCGAGGGAGGGGACCCACTCACCCCTACCTGTGTGACGTCAATGCATCATTTGATATATTTATTAAAGACGGATTAAGTCGCGCCATATTGTTTTAACATGTTCTGGACTCAAGTGTGCCGTTTTCAAAGGGAAATTTCACCATTTTGAAGCGGTAAATCGAAAGAATAACTTCTAAGAAGCACCCGAAACGTAAAACGGTGGAAATTGGTGAGTTCTTAGTGAAGGAATCGTGCTTTGTTTGACAGTCTTAGACCACGACGCGAGACAGAAAAGAGGTCATTGAGAACCTTACGTTATCGTAATGGAATTTGACAAATTTCCGCTGATAGTCTGAGTCGCGTAACACACGGAAAACAACGTAACGCGATCGTCGTGACTCAAACTATTCCATTAGCAAGGATAGTTTTATCAATCGGCGAAGCATACAGTTGGAATAAATGAATCAGCCCCAGCATCTCGCGTAATGCCAGTATAGCAGGCATCTTGTTTTTTTTTTTTTTTCCTTCCTCGTAGTCACAAATCGGTGCATTAATTTATTCATTAAACTCTCCCCTCTCCTACTCGGGATGTATTTTTCTGATTGTCTTCAACAACAGCAGGCCAATCAAAATCCATTCTTGTCGCTTATATCGCGAGGGAGGGGACCCACTCACCCCTACCTGTGTGACGTCAATGCATCATTTGATATATTTATGAAAGACGGATTAAGTCGCGCCATATTGTTTTAACATGTTCTGGACTCAAGTGTGCCGTTTTCAAAGGGAAATTTCACCATTTTGAAGCGGTAAATCGAAAGAATAACTTCTAAGAAGCACCCGACACGTAAAACGGTGGAAATTGGTGAGTTCTTTGCGAAGGAATCGTGCTTTGTTTGACAGTCTTAGGCCCCGACGCGAGACAGAAAAGAGGTCATTGAGAAGCTTACGTTATCGTAATGGAATTTGACAAATTTCCGCTGATAGTCTGAGTCGCGTAACACACGGAAAACAACGTAACGCGATCGTCGTGACTCAAACTATTCCATTAGCAAGGATAGTTTTATCAATCGGCGAAGCATACAGTTGGAATAAATGAATCAGCCCCAGCATCACGCGTAATGCCAGTATAGCAGGCATCTTGTTTTTTTTTCTTCCTCGTAGCTACAAATCGGTACATTAATTTATTCATTAAACTCACCCCTCTCCTACTCGGGGTGTATTGTTCTGATTGTCTTCAACAGAAGCAGGCCAATCAAAATCCATTCTTGTCGCTTATATCGCGAGGGAGGGGACCCACTCACCCCTACCTGTGTGACGTCAATGCATCATTTGATATATTTATTAAAGACGGATTAAGTCGCGCCATATTGTTTTAACATGTTCTGGACTCAAGTGTGCCGTTTTCAAAGGGAAATTTCACCATTTTGAAGCGGTAAATCGAAAGAATAACTTCTAAGAAGCACCCGACACGTAAAACGGTGGAAATTGGTGAGTTCTTAGTGAAGGAATCGTGCTTTGTTTGACAGTCTTAGACCACGACGCGAGACTGAAAAGAGGTCATTGAGAAGCTTACGTTATCGTAATGGAATTTGACAAATTTCCGCTGATAGTCTGAGTCGCGTAACACACGGAAAACAACGTAACGCGATCGTCGTGACTCAAACTATTCCATTACCAAGAATAGTTTTATCAATCGGCGAAGCATACAGTTGGAATAAATGAATCAGCCCCAGCATCTCGCGTAATGCCAGTATAGCAGGCATCTTGTTTATTCATTAAACTCTCCCCTCTCCTACTCGGGATGTATTGTTCTGATTGTCTTCAACAACAGCAGGCCAATCAAAATCCATTCTTGTCGCTTATATCGCGAGGGAGGGGACCCACTCACCCTTACCTGTGTGACGTCAATGCATCATTTGATATATTTATTAAAGACGGATTAAGTCGCGCCATATTGTTTTAACATGTTCTGGACTCAAGTGTGCCGTTTTCAAAGGGAAATTTCACCATTTTGAAGCGGTAAATCGAAAGAATAACTTCTAAGAAGCACCCGACACGTAAAACGGTGGAAATTGGTGAGTTCTTAGTGAAGGAATCGTGCTTTGTTTGACAGTCTTAGGCCACGACGCGAGACAGAAAAGAGGTCATTGAGAACCTTACGTTATCGTAATGGAATTTGACAAATTTCCGCTGATAGTCTGAGTCGCGTAACACACGGAAAACAACGTAACGCGATCGTCGTGACTCAAACTATTCCATTAGCAAGGATAGTTTTATCAATCGGCGAAGCATACAGTTGGAATAAATGAATCAGCCCCAGCATCACGCGTAATGCCAGTATAGCAGGCATCTTGTTTTTTTTTCTTCCTCGTAGCTACAAATCGGTACATTAATTTATTCATTAAACTCACCCCTCTCCTACTCGGGGTGTATTGTTCTGATTGTCTTCAACAGAAGCAGGCCAATCAAAATCCATTCTTGTCGCTTATATCGCGAGGGAGGGGACCCACTCACCCCTACCTGTGTGACGTCAATGCATCATTTGATATATTTATTAAAGACGGATTAAGTCGCGCCATATTGTTTTAACATGTTCTGGACTCAAGTGTGCCGTTTTCAAAGGGAAATTTCACCATTTTGAAGCGGTAAATCGAAAGAATAACTTCTAAGAAGCACCCGACACGTAAAACGGTGGAAATTGGTGAGTTCTTAGTGAAGGAATCGTGCTTTGTTTGACAGTCTTAGACCACGACGCGAGACTGAAAAGAGGTCATTGAGAAGCTTACGTTATCGTAATGGAATTTGACAAATTTCCGCTGATAGTCTGAGTCGCGTAACACACGGAAAACAACGTAACGCGATCGTCGTGACTCAAACTATTCCATTACCAAGAATAGTTTTATCAATCGGCGAAGCATACAGTTGGAATAAATGAATCAGCCCCAGCATCTCGCGTAATGCCAGTATAGCAGGCATCTTGTTTATTCATTAAACTCTCCCCTCTCCTACTCGGGATGTATTGTTCTGATTGTCTTCAACAACAGCAGGCCAATCAAAATCCATTCTTGTCGCTTATATCGCGAGGGAGGGGACCCACTCACCCTTACCTGTGTGACGTCAATGCATCATTTGATATATTTATTAAAGACGGATTAAGTCGCGCCATATTGTTTTAACATGTTCTGGACTCAAGTGTGCCGTTTTCAAAGGGAAATTTCACCATTTTGAAGCGGTAAATCGAAAGAATAACTTCTAAGAAGCACCCGACACGTAAAACGGTGGAAATTGGTGAGTTCTTAGTGAAGGAATCGTGCTTTGTTTGACAGTCTTAGGCCACGACGCGAGACAGAAAAGAGGTCATTGAGAACCTTACGTTATCGTAATGGAATTTGACAAATTTCCGCTGATAGTCTGAGTCGCGTAACACACGGAAAACAACGTAACGCGATCGTCGTGACTCAAACTATTCCATTAGCAAGGATAGTTTTATCAATCGGCGAAGCATACAGTTGGAATAAATGAATCAGCCCCAGCATCACGCGTAATGCCAATATAGCAGGCATCTTGTTACGCGGGATGCCCTGAGGGGGCATACCGTGTCTAAAAACGGGACGATTTCTTTTTCTTCGTCGTAGCTTCAAATCGGTACATTAATTTATTCATTAAACTCACCCCTCTCCTACTCGGGGTGTATTGTTCTGATTGTCTTCAACAGAAGTAGGCCAATCAAAATCCATTCTTGTCGCTTACATCGCGAGGGAGGGGACCCACTCACCCCTACCTGTGTGACGTCAACGCATCATTTGATCTGTTTATTAAAAACGGATTAAATGCATTTGGCGTGATATTGTTTATAACATGTTCTGGACTCAAGTGTGCCGTTTTCAAACGGAAATTTCACCATCTTGAAGCGGCAAATCGAAAGAATAACTTCTAAGAAGCACTCGACATTTAAAACGGTGGAAATTAGTGAGTTCATGGCGAAGGAATCGTGCTTTGTTTGACAGTCCTTGACCACGACGCGAGACTAAAAAGAGGTCATTGAGAAGCTTACGTTATCGTAATGGAATTCCACACATTTCCGGTGAAAGTCTGAGTCGCGTAACACAAGGAAAACAACGTTACGCGATCGTCGTGACTCAAACTATTCCATCAGCAAGGATAGTTTTATCAATCGGCGAAGCATACAGTTGGAATAAATGAATCAGCCCCAGCATCACGCGTAATGCCAGTATAGCAGGCATCTTGTTTTTTTTTTCTTCCTCGTAGCTACAAATCGGTACATTAATTTATTCATTAAACTCTCCCCTCTCCTACTCGGGATGTATTGTTCTGATTGTCTTCAACAAAGGCAGGCCAATCAAAATCCATTCTTGTCGCTTATATCATGAGGGAGGGGACCCACTCACCCCTACCTGTGTGACGTCAATGCATCATTTGATATATTTATTAATGACAGATTAAATAGTCTCGCCATATTGTTTAAACATGTTCTGGACTCAAGTGTGCCGTTTTCAAACGGAAATTTCACCATTTTGAAGCGGTAAATCGAAAGAATAACTTCTAAGAAGCACCCGACACGTAAAACGGTGGAAATTAGTGAGTTCCTGGCGAAGGAATCGTTCTTTGTTTGACAGTCTTAGACCACGACGCGAGACTGAAAAGAGGTCATTGAGAAGCTTACGTTATCGTAATGGAATTTCACAAATTTTCCGTAGCCTCCATTGGGGGTTCGTCACGCGTTCCTGCCCTAAGAACGTTTGCGTGGGAGGCTAAAATTTCCGGTGATAGTCTGAGTCGCGTATCACAAGGGAAACAACGTAACGCGATCGTCGTGACTTAAACTATTCCACTAGCAAGGATAGTCTCATCAATCGGCAAAGCATACAGTTGGAATAAATGAATCAGCCCCAGCATCACGCGTAATGCCAGTGTAGCAGGCATCTTGTTGCGAATGGTTCATAGGCACGCAATGCGCGGAAAACTGATCACCACTTCCAGTGTTCGATGGTTTGACTTACTGCGCAAAATGGAAAAGCGTAATTCTGCCCCATCCTTAAGTGTAATGATGGTTCATTTTGTCATCACAGTCAAACCTCCATTGAGCGGTCACCCTCGGGAAATAGCCAGATGATTGTTTTATAGAGGTTGGCTGCTTAATAGAGGTGTTCTAAAATTTAGCATGTACTACGGAAATTTAAATTGAACCAGAACACAACATCAAGAGTCCTGAAAGGACTGTTCTTTGAGCCCAGGGGGTTGGTGGGGGCATGTCTTCTCAGGAATATTCTTACCCTGTTCTCACCTAGATGATCGCAATAGACAATACCAAGACACCTGGACCCAGTTGCTCAAAACCAAACTAAGTTAATCCTGGGATAATGTAAACTTTGATTCAATTTAAGTATGAAGTAACCAATAAAGATTATTCAAAAAGATTTTTGTTCTTCAGTTCTGAGAAGTTTCTTTGTAAACCTTGATGAACTTTTTTACCTAAAATTGGGATTAGCGTTAATCAGCTTTTGAACAATCATACTCTTGGGTCCAATCTTACCAGCTTGCCAATAACAAGAAACTCTTTTATTAAAACATACCTCTTTGTGGATAAGGGCAAAGCCAACATTAAGATGATCCGCGATTGATGTTACTCTAAAAGCAATGACACAAGTAAGGTCAAATCAAAGTGAACTACAAACAGCAGCTTCCAGAAGCTTTAGAGAAGACTTGCTGTCAGAAATTGGAAAACTTGGCATCATATTTGATTCTTTTTGCACAAAAATGTTCCTCTTGTTCAGGAGTAACAGTAGATGCCTCCTATGAAAAAGTAAGCATCCAGACACCATTCTAGATAAGACCTCACCTCAGCCCAATCAAATTCTGAATATACACCTGTACCTGGAAACAGCCAACCAATGTTGTGGACATGTACACTAAGTCCACAACATTTTTCAATGACAATACAGTGGATCACTTTTGAACTTGTTTAATAAACTTATTCTGAACACCAGATTTTTTTTTTTTGTGTGTGTGTGTGTGTGTGTGGGGGGGGGGGGGGGGGTGGGGGAGGAGGTCCAAGCCAAAAGCGAACCTGTCACAGGAAGGGTATGGATATTTTTTGGACAAACCACAGGAGGTGGTCACTTGTGAGTTAATTTTACATATTAAACCAGTAACTGGTCGATACAATGGAAGGAATCGTGGGTTTTCCCCACCTTTTAGCTCCTCCAGCATCTGGTGACACTATCACTGACTGTTGCCAGTCAGAAATGTTTTCTTTGATCCACTTCAAGACAGCTGGTTCAGCATACAAATTGTCTACAGGTATGTCAAAGAAACCCTGAAAAAAGTCAAAAAAAGAAGAGAAATCGGTGATCAAAACGCTGCGTGTGGTGAGGAAGGTATTCATAAAGGGTAAACTTGGCAGTTGCAATGACTTCCTTTAAATTTACAACAGCTATGGACTGGAACAGTCTTCCTAAGGATCTTCACATGCTCAACTCTTTAACTCTTATCAAATCCAAGACTTTAAAGTTTTTTTTTAAACCTTGATAATAATCTATGTCATTGTCCTATTCTATGATCATTTTGAACAACATTTTTAACCTGCTTTGCATTGATTAGTATATATAAAAAATAAAATACTTTTTTTTATTGATGGACACCAGCTGAGCCTTTCATCAGCTGATTGGTTTTCCATGATAAATTAAGTTATTATTTCTATTGTGCTGTTCCAGAAAATATCCATACTCCCCCCACGGAAGGTCATTGGAAATTCCTAGGGGGAGGGGGGTCTTAAAAGTCAAAATTTTAGAAGCAAAGTATGAAGCTAAACTGAAATTTCCTAGGGAGAGCGGGGGTGCAAAACAAAAAGACCTTCTGTGGGGGGAGTATGGATATTTTCTTTCTTAATGCAGTGGTTTCTTCTGTTGAGTACCATGTAACACTTCAATAATCAAATCTAACACAGCTCTCACAAAAAGCAGTCTTTTTTTTCATCTGTTTCATAACTGTTTTAAACAAAGTTACAATGTCAGTGTCGATGTTTGGTTGGGTAGAGAGAGATAAAGCAAGTCATTTTATTAGAATGAAGTTAAACAACTCGTCTTCCACATATCGATGTACATAATAGAGCGAGATTTAGAATTGACAAACAGCAAAAATGACCAAGTGACCATGTTTACCCTATATTTGCCACTTGTTGTTCTCAGTTTCTCAGTAAAATTGCATAGTTTTGCGTTAGCATGAAAGGTCAGAATTATTTTGCATTATTTGCATCTGTGTACTAATTTTTTCAAGAAAACATAAACGTGAATCTCATATTTTCCATTTGCCGTAAGTGCGATTCCAAACCTCGCCAATGTGTGGTTGGGTGGAGAGAGATGAAACAAGTCATTTTATTAGGATGGCGTTACACAACTCATCCTTTTCAGATGCACATAATATCACCAAAACAGAGCCTGCTCAAACCTGAATCTGAGATGCGTGTAGATCCATAGTAATGATATGATCGGCACCAGCCACAGATAGCATGTTGGCCACAAGTTTAGCAGTTATTGGTGCTCGGCTCTGCAAAAGCATCAAACAACCAAAACATATTAAACACAACATAGCTGCTTGTCAAGGCTGCTTTCAACTTCAAGTCAGCAGAAAATCGTAATTTTTTATAAATATACCTCTTCAAAGTACAAAATATTTTGATAATTTGTTTTCAACAGCACCACAGAAAAGTACTGGAATTCTCTTAAAATTTTGCACTAGTATTTCATTTAATATCAATCTATGAAAAGTAGCTCTTTATCACCCCCCCCCCCCCCCCACAGGGGTTGGGTGTGGGGACTCTCACTTTTATAACCTATAGCAGGAGAACAAATGAAGAGGCACCTGGAAAATAGCCCTAAGTGACTTATGATATTAAACTGCTAGATTATCTTTCCAAATTGCCTTATGTTTCCCTGAAAAAAAAATGAAAGAATTTAACGTGAGATCAAGAGTCACTTGCAGCCATTTTCCATGCACCACTTCAAATGATGCAATGTACATGTTATTGTAGCAACGAACCTTATCTTTCTTATCTTGTCTTGCGTATGGGAAACATGGAATGACAGCTGTGACACGCTGGGATGATGCAATCTTGCATGCATTGATCATGATCAACAGTTCCATTAAGTTATCATTAATGTCACCGCAGCCACTTTGTACAATAAAAACATCTTCTCCTCGCACTGACTCGCCAATTTCAACACTGAAATCAACAACATGTAAATACAAATAAGCACTCTAACTGAATCCTGCTTGACACATTTTGTGAAGGTTATGATAAAAATGAAGACCAGAGAGGATTCTTTGATGGAAACAGAGCAACTGCTAGACAGTTTGGGGAATGGAAAAAAATTTATTTATTGATTTTCTTGCTTGAAAAAAAAAAAATTACTGTGCCTTTCAAGAACAAGTGAACTCTGAACTTCAGAACACAACAAAGGATTTGTGTGTTTTACTGCAATCAATCATAATAAATTATTACATGTATTTCAGTGAAAACCAATTGACTGCAATAACACAGAAAATGAGGAAATAGATCAAAATCCACCAATCGCAGTGTTTGAATATGACTTCTGACCCTCTCGAGTCAAGCAACTTTGTTTGCTAATAGGTCTGCTGCACTGATTGACAACAGTGAAAAACAACAGTTGGTTAAATCTTGAACTTCAGAGTCCACATTATTGAAAGGCACAACAGAGAATTTCTTACTTTCACTGGAGACATCTAGCACCATGTTTTTAAGCGGCCAACATGCAGTAGCGTGACTGCAGATTCAAGAAATGCCTGTTTTTGTCTGTCTTTTTTCCTCGTCATGGGCGCCCACCCCAGTCTTTAGGTGTCGCTTGGTTAAACAGTGACGGCCATGGCAGAAAGATAATTTTTTTCTTCCAAATACAAGGTAGTACATTGGCAGCCCAATCTCACTATCCAAAAACGTGAACGTGAAATTGATGTGCATGTATAGACTTCATACATTTTTATTTTGGTAAGAAAGAGCTGTGTTGAAAGGCTCAAATAGATCGAGATTGTGATTCAAATGGCACGGCAACATCGAGGGGATGAGCCTTGCTTGTTGATCCTGGTGGAACTAGCACGGGTGTAGTCTTTTATTCATTTTGGGGGATGATTTTTTTACCCTTTTCACGGTTTGTGCTCAATGCTGGTCATAGACCAGAAGCCTAGATCTTTTCCCATATATTTGTGCTGAAGAAGATACTCTGTGAATTCCACAAATGTTTTACCGAGTATATCATCAATTCTTCACCTTTTTTTTAAACTGATGAATTACAAACCTTTTTTTAACTATTAGAAAGTAACGGCTACCAGCTTGTCTGCTGCTTTAGAGAGGACCCCCTTGAAAACCACTTTTTAGTGATGGAGGCCTCCTCTTAAAAGATATATTTTATCATAATTACAGTTGAACCTCGCCACAACGGCCACCTTGGGGACAGAAGAAAGTGGCCGTTGTGGAGAGGTGGCCGTTATGGGGAGGTGGGGGTGTAATATGACACCTTTTTTCGGGAAGTACAACATGTTTATTGTGCCAAGTTCATGCTTACTGTAGCCTATAATGACAATCCAATCTTAAATAATATATATAGATAAAAAACACAGTAAAACGTAAATAATGTTTTGAATGAAAATGTTAACCCGAAAGACAAAACGAGCAAGGTTCGCAACATTCGCTATATTATTGTAGACAATTTAATTGCTTACTGCAGCATATAAATGGCACACGTATATCATTAAAATGGATACAGAAGCGTAATTTTCCGAAGACAAATGTCGAATACTGCATCAGTTTATAGAGAAAGATTTTTACACAGGAAAAAGAACTGTATACAGGCCGTTGTCGAGAGGTCATTTTGGCAGTTGGGGACGCGCTTTAGTGGCCGTTGCCGTTGTAGAGAGGTTTAAACAAGAGCTAATAATGTATGGACTCTCCGCCGGGACAAAAAAAAGTGGCCGTTATAGAGAGGTGGCGGTTGTGGAGAGGTGGCCGTTAGTGTAGGTTCGACTGTATATTATTACTGTTCAGACCTGTCTGGGGATCAAAGAAGATATTCCTAAAGACCAAACTTATGATATTCAGTACCAATGTGAAGACCAATTTGCTGTTAGGCGTTGAAACTTGGAGAGTTCCAAAATATTATAGATAAAGAACAGGCCTTTACAAATCAATGCCTGTGGTACAACAAGGATGTCATCAAAAGTGAAGACCCGTGGACAAGACACTGACTAAGTGAGGAGGAAATGGAAGTGGTTGGCCATGTCTTGAGGACCTGAGGGAACTGCATGATGATAGAACCAGGCAAGCTCTCTCCTGGAACCCGAAAGGCGAGAGGAAGCAAGGAAGATATATGAACACTTGGAGGAGACCAACTGAACAAGACCTACAACAAGTAGGTTTGTGATGGAGTGGCATAGAATGCAAAGCTCAGGAACAGGACGAATCAAGAAGGACTGTAGATAAACTATACCTCACTCATGAGCGATGGGGATTCAAAGAAGGAAAAAATATCCACACTTACACATGCACCACTGTCAGACTAACCCTCTTCCAAACATGGTGAGGATGAACATAGTTAAGGTCCCAAAATGTAAACATTTTTAATGTACCGGTATGGGGTTGGCCTAAATCTTGCCCGAAAATGGACAAGACTTTCACACAGCCCCATACATGTGCATGTACTGCATGAAGATTGTGGTGCATATGCATTAATTAACGTATAGGGCTATCCCGATAATGTAGAGTTTAAAAAATATATATAAAATTCGTCCATGATTAAGCTTATGTCACAGCTTCAAAGTGCTAAACACACAAAACGACTTTTGGTTGTCAAGATAAAGCTATATGTTGCTGGAGGTCTGCGGCATGGAAGTTTTCAACTAATTTCAGATCTGTTTGTTATCAATCAAGAAAGGTTGATAGTTCAAGCATAATAACTTACCTTTCCCCTTAGAAAGTGAAACTGTAATAAACTGTTACTTAGACGATCATTTTCATTACTTGCAAGAGCTTAATTCATTCCTCGTGGCGAGTATAGACCTTACCTTGTTTCCTTGTTAGAGAACTTTTTCAACACACATTTCCCGAGGTCGTTTCCTAGTCGCTCTGAAATCAATCTAGCCAGTTGTTGATGAGAATTTCCACCAAATATCTTTATGTTTGGCATATCTAAAACCCCGTTATTACATTCAAACAACTCTACTCGCATCAAGCTCGCTCGTGGTTGTTTGGCACGGTTGGCGGCAAATTTGATTCGCTGAAGGCGCGGTCGCTTGGACAGGCTGCGCACCCAAAGTGTCCCATGGGATTTAGTGTTTGTTAAAACCACCCCGGAACTCCGGAACACCCAGAACCACTGAATTTGACGGTGTTGTTTTGTTTTCCCATTACAGACCATGTAAAAAATGAAATATCAATGTCGTTATAAAGTGTAAGTGTCGAGTAGATTAGAGCGTGTGAAGCGCACATATGCTGCATGTGACACACAGGTGCCAAATACCAATCCCTTTTACTTGAAGGAAATAACTACACAAATTAAAGTTTTTCAAGGGTCTACACGGTCTCTGAAGTCAACCAAAGGAGAGCTGCAACCTCCTCCATACGATTATTGCGTGGCAAGAAAGGAACGACGACCTTACACTGACCGTGGCACTGGTCAGCTGCGTACTCCTAGCCGGGAATCTGATGCCCATTACCACCTCCGAGAAAAGTGCGTCAAAGTAGCGGAGCCTTCATTTATCCGTACATCTCTGTTAATTTCAGAAGATCTTCCACAAAGATCACATTGCATCGGAATTCGGATTTTACTTGGGTGATTAACTGAATGGCACTCGATGTCAGTCGCAAAACTTAGTTGTCACTTTGTCCATCCAGGTTTATGTGTGAAAACAAAGAAAGCCTCTGTGAAACATTCTCGGCGTAAGAATTTTTTTTGTGGTCTTTGTAGTTTTTCCCATACTAATGTACCTTGGGGCGGTGGGGGGGGGGGGGTGGGTGGGTGGGTGCGGGGGGGGGCTTCCTTTTTGTTTCTTTATTTGTTCCTTTCTTTACCTCTTTACCTGCTTATTTCTTTATTTATATTTTTATTTATTCGTTCTTTCTTTCTGTCTTTCTTTTTACTTTTTTCTATATTTTTAGCGCCTGCTTCTAAGCTCTTTCGTGTTACGTGGGTAAACAAATTACATTGACATTTTATTTTTTACATGGTCTCTAATGGTAAAACAAAACAACACCGTCAAATTCGGTGTTCCGGTGTTCCGGTGTTCCGGGTTCTAGTACAAAAGGTATCACGTATGGTTTTTGAGCCGTTTTGGTCTGAAGGTCTGAAAACGGGTATTGATTGTAGAAACAAGATCAGAAAATGGGTATGAATTTCAAGTCTGAAAAAGTTGCTCTGCTAGGAAGCAAATGCTTTCACCTCTCCACCATTCCTGCTCGATCGATCTCCCTCCGAATGTAATTAAGGTGAATTCTCGAACAGCTCACTGACTTCCCTCTTTTGTATTTGAATATTCCTTAAATAAAAATCGGTGTAGTAAGTTAGTAAACTTTATTTGATAAGATATAAACAAAGAAAAAGAACTATGTACTAGGAGAAATCAATGTATACCTATATACTAGACTAGAACTTGATTAAGACAATAGAACCAAAAATTAAAAATTGATAAAATCATCTTTTTTCGCGGTGATCAAAGTCGCTTCCTTGCTGAAAGAAAACCCAGCTATGTCCCTGACGTGTTTCTTCAATATCTGCTTATAAGAATAAAACTTTTCAGGCACTTTGACTAATCTATTTAAGGCCTCTGTACTGTTAAGTGTTTCTTCCAGTATCAGATTTAAACCCAATGATGTTAAATTGATTGGGAAAGCGAGTTGACCTAGAAGTTGCATTTTTAGAGGAAAGTTCACCAACAGATTGGCTCGAAGTTTCAAAGTACACATTGTGCATTAACATAAGACAGGGGGACCCAACGACAGTTTCCTCTCAGATCCTTTGAAACGCTATTTTAGGCTATCTGAAGTGCCTTTAAAGCTCATTTTAGGCCGCGCTATAATATTTTTATCTGTTCGGTCATTCTAGGGCAACCTGAGTCTTTTCGAAATTACTAGGGCATCTTTGTCCATTTCACGAGAACCTTAGGTCTTATTTCCTTTCCGAAAATCTTAGCTGACCTTTTTAGGCACCCGAAACGACATTTTGATCAATCCGAAAACACTCGAAAGTTCGTGGTGAAAATTCCCTTCAGAAAATTGTAGGGGATTAAGGGCCTTCCGAACAGATAATTTACCGAAACGATCCGTTGGGTGCCCCTGATAAGAGTGGACATTTTGTAAAAATAAGACAAGGGTAGCCAATTCGATTTAATGAGACAGGTGTCATCAGCCAGAGACGGTTAAAGGTTGATTATAACACGACAAGCTCTTGCGTGGATGGAGTTCAGAGAATTTATTAGAGAGGGTGAGCAATTTCCCCAAACTGAAATACTATATGTTACGTTGTGGATAATAGATTTGAAGTATATTTCCTCAAGTAACTGTTTAGGAAGAATTCTCATTCTCTTTAATGCTCAAACTTTTTGTATGAAATGTTTCTTCACAGAGTCAATGTACACAGACCATGAGAGTCTTTTGTCGATTTTAACTCCTAGGCAAGTGGTAGAGTCAACTAAGCCTGTCCCAAAGTAAAGAGGAGGGAGAGGACCAACAAAGGTGGATTTCTTTAGAATCATTGCCTCAGTTTTGATTGGATGGATGGTTAATCGATTCTTGACACTCCACAAGAGGACATGCTTCATTGTTTCATTTAGAGATGATATAACTTGGTCGACATTTGGGCCAATACAGTAGACTGTGGTGTCGTCAGCATACATGTAAAGATCTCCTGAATCAGTGTGGTCGGGGAGATCGTTAACATATATGATGTATGATGTACGATGTACAACCTAGGGCCGAGAAGTGAGCGTTGAGGGACCCCATAGTTCACAAAGTCAGTGCCAGACCTGCAGTTGTTTCCCTCAGTAAGGTAGCTCATAAGGGTAAAGCCATTCATAGAGTGATCCTGATATCCCAATGGCATGTAACTTTTAAGATAATATGTCGTGGGGAACAGTGTCAAAAGTTTTTGGGAAGTCGATAAAGACCGCTCCCACTGTCCGACCGTTGTCAATTGTTATACCACTTCTCAGTCATTGAAATCAGCATTCCTTCAGTTGAAAGTCCTTTCGTAAAACCCCATTGTTTACAGCTTTTTGTGCCACAGCTGTTCAGATGATTATCAATTAGACTGCAAAACTGGCTTTCAAGGAGCTTGCTGGGAATACTAAGTAGTGAAATTGGCCTGTAATTAGAAACATCTGCTGGACTTCCCTTTTTAAAAATTGCATTAACTTTTGCTAACTTCCATGGATCAGGAAAACTAGACAAAGCCATACTGTTTTAAAAAACCGTTGACAAGCCGTCTGAAGCAGATGATCCCACAACAGCTTAACTATGAGATGAAATACCATCAGGGCCAGAAGCTTGGTTAGGTTAAAGGCTTTTTAGATCACTCTTAATTGAGCTTATTGATGTTAAACTCCAAGTCCTGTATGGTAGGGCTAATTCTGTACACGAATTGACTCTTTTCGTCGGTTTCGGGGAATTTTACAGCAAACTCCTTCCCAATGTTTATGAAATAAGATAGAGGGATAGAGGGGAGGCGAGTTTCCCCAAGGGCTGGTCTTTATTTGTTACATTATTCTACACAACACACGAAATGACCTATTAGGTCACAGAATATGTAGAAGTGAGCAGGCTCCCAAATGGAGCATAGTGCTAAGAAAATAATCGGTGAGCGGAACAGACCAAGCTATTTTTCTCTTCGCCCTGTACCACCCCCCCAGGGGGGTACGCTAAAAAATTTTGGGGTGGGGGTATGCCGCTGGGACTCTGAAACCCTTACCCTAAACCAGACCAATTCAGCTGCATTTTGTAACCCTATACTAGACTAAAGACCAAAAATCCCTTCCCTATCACGGACTCACTGTTTTCCAGAAACTCGGTCACTATCACAGTCCTACCAAAACAAAATCTTACATGTGTACAACAACTAAAACATCTTTTTTAAGTGTCAATTCTCGGAAAACCTGATTTTAATTCTTCGAGCAATTGATCAGTTTCCTGGAAAATGACACCCTATTCTAGAGCCAAACTCTCTGATTTCTATACCCTATCCCAGACTAAACGACTTGAAAATCATGCCCTTCACAGTGGCACATACCCATATAGCTTAAACATGGGAGTACCCCCCCCCCCCCCCCCCCGTTCACACGCCACAGAATATGTTGTGTACAGGAGACGGATATTGAGCGCAATGCGCAATTTTGGACAGTGTTATGAACAGTTTCTCAATGGTGCCGCACCTTGTTACTAAGAGAATCTACTTGAGTACATGATGTCCAATTGCTCGTCTCAGGGTGATCACCCGTGATGGGGAGGGACTGTGCCTTTTCGGTAGCTGCAGCGAAGGCTGTGGAACACTCTAACTTTGAAGACTTTATACTTTCAAAAACGTTTTGAAAACCTCTCTCTCTAAAGTGACTTTTAATGTTTTTTTGTATTTAAAAAAGCCCCTTGTTTTAGATAATTTAGTTTTTACCCTAATATTCCTCCTTTTTAGCATTATTCGTTGTAAAGCGCCATTGGCAATTATTGATTTGACGCTATATACGTATATATTTGAATATGAAACGTAAATTTGAACTGCGGGTGAAAGATTAACTAACTTACTTAATATGTGTATGTGTACGTGTGCGCGGTCAAAGTTAATTTACCATAAGTCCATATTGTAATTCTAATATAAGATTAGTTAAGTGAGGAAGCCTGACTTGTTATAAGCCTCGTGGTTTCTTTCAGGTTTCCTCGCCATTTATTTTCTTTCTTCAATTTTTTTTCTTCATTTTTTCTTCCCATCTGTAAATGTTGTGTATATGGCGAAATAAATATTGTATTGTATTGTATTGATTAAATAGAAGCAAAGTTCGAACAGGGGAAAAAGAACATTTTTTCTAGGCTTTTTTTTTCGCAACCGCGAGGATCTTTCTTGTATTTAATAAGTATACATTGTTTTTGTGGATACTCGTCGACACCGAGAATTATTTAGTATATACCAAACCACCGGATAAGCCAATCACAACAGGTCCCTTTGCACTAAGAAGTCACATGAACCATGTCCCACAAATAGCGATGATAGTAGAAACAGAAAGAGTACATACATGAACAATCTCGTGCCCAGAGCCCGCTTTCCTTTTGGTCAGCAACAAGAGCGCACAAGAAAAGCGAACTCTGGGGACGACATGGACATCAAAATTATTGTAGATCCCACGCTTTAAACGCAAACCCATCCAAGGCAGATATTTCACGACAGTTTGAGTTTTTAACAAATTATAGGAAATTGTATGACTGCCGAGTTGGCCGTCAATACTCCAACGCCTGTCAATTATACTCAAATTTTTTTTGTGAACAAAACCAAGCACATTTTAAACACTCCTTTTGGGTTTGTTTGCCAAAGGCATCTCTATTATTACCCCGTGAAAACATCAAAACGAGACCTGTCAAGTGATTTCTGAATGAAAGTGGTTGATTGGTCCTTTAACCCCGACCTCGTTCCCAGGGTCTCTGCTCTTCCCAGGAAACCCTTGGGAGCTAAGTTGACCTGCACCCTTCAAAAGCTCTTTTTTCACTGGACCCTTATAACCTGTAGCTGGATTGTTTTTTAAGGCTGAGAAAACTATTCTATTGTTTGCTCTTTGTCCCCTCAACCGACCATGTAAGACGTTGCAAACATTCCAGGTCGTCCTGAAAAGAAAACACTATCTGGAGTTCGAGTAAACATGGAATTGCGGTAAATTCGCCCACGTGCAAATTCACCAACAATAAACTTGCCCACAGGGAGGTACATGAGTTACAAGTTGCACTGGGCTTCACTTCTTATTGTATAAGCAAGTCAACTTTCCTGTAGACAAATGAACTGGTTACCTAAACATCATCCCCTAGATATGGGCTAATTTGTCATGTGACATTTTTCTGAACACTGACTTCTGCCTTTGTCAAACAAGGAAGGGTTACAAAATTACAAAACTGGAGATCATCTGACAAAGGAAAGTGCTTTAATGTGGTTCACATTTTTCTAAACTAATACACAAAACGATAGAAAAGGCATCAACCTTTGTACATCCTATGAAAAATGCACTTAGAGAGGGAAGCATGGACCCCTTACTTACTAAGCATGTTACCCGTGCATGCTCAATTGCTTTCATAAACTTGCAGCTACAAAGCTGATTATTTCATATAGATCTTCTGTTGCCTATTTTGTTCAAGATATGTCTAGGGCTGTCTCTTCCCATCCCCTTGGATAGGAGGGACCCTGGGAAGGAAGTTACAAAATAACCAGAGAAGTGAAAAGAAAAAAAAAAAAAATCTTGTGCACTAGGTCTCTGTAAGTTCTTTTCAATTGGTGTCGCATAGAAAAACGAGTTCCTTAAAATAGCTTAAGCAGGAATTCAATTAACATCTTAAAAACATGGGCCTTCCTTCCAACCTACAAGTGTAGCTTTATTAAATTGACCCATAGAAGCCTATAACGAACAGCATTCATTTATGCGGATTTTATGATAAAATTCAGGCAAAGGCAACCAAGTACAGTGGAATCCCGCTTCACGACCACCTCGTTATTACAACCACTTTTTTGTGCTCCGAACGATTTGAAATTCCAGTCATTTCCTTAGCTTTACAACCTCGTTAATCCAACCACTGTTATTAGAACAGCGTTTTCGTGGCCTGAAGGTGGTCGTATACTGTGTTCCACTGCAATCATTTTTGTAAAAATACCTGCCGTACGAATAACTATTTGAAAAGCCCCGGTCAGCCAACTGAACTAAGCCATTAACAGTAGTTTTCAGAAAAAACCAACAGCTTCTTAAATGCGATAATCTAAGTGGAATGGAACATCTCCAGTGTGAAATTCACTTGATTAATACTAGTGTATCCAAAAGATAATAATTGCTGCGGTAAATTTGTTGTTATACCAAGCAAACACAAGGCTGTTTTATCATGTCATTGGTTACAGTTTTTTTGGAAGCTGTTTTATTAGACCACAGCCTTGTGTTTGTTTGGTTACTTTATCTGTTACTGGAAATGTAATAGGTTTTAAAGCAGGCCACATATTATATTTTGTTGACTTTAGCAAATGTTTGGAGTACCTGCATGGGAAAAAATACTAGCATTTTTTGAGTTAGCTGAGCTTTGACAAATTTGGTTATATTTCAAATGACATCTTTTCTAATATCAACCACAATTTTTGACACCCAAATTTGTAAAGACTTATTAACATTGTTTAGTACTATCTGCCTTTACTCACGATACACATTTATCAAATAGCTACTACATTTGAGCCTGTGGTCAAATTTGTTTAAACATTACTGTATATGACAGAATTTTTTTTGTTCGCCTGATCAAGTCTTCATGTTGTCATTGTATGAAAGTCCCAAACATTTTCCTCAATTAACTTTCCTTTCTCAGGTTAAATTTCACTTCCAGTAGCACAAGACAGGAGACTGGGGAACGTAGGGTTGTGAAATCAATACAGGATTGCTAGTTGCATAGTTTCTCTGTCTGTCAGTTGTTTTTTCGTGTGTGGAAGAAAACTGTGTGGATGAAATTAAGAGAGCAACATAAAGATTTGGACAAGCAAATAAAAGAAATAATGGTGTCATATACACGGTATGGCCTATTAGCCTTGCTGGTGTGTCAAACTACTGGAAACTGTAATTAAAAGCTATCACTACAACTGCCAACAGGTGCCTGCACTAGCACATCTTTGCATAACAGAGGAAAATTAAACAAAAAGCAGTAATCATCTAGAGGCTACCCTAAAACCACATTTACAAAAACTGATTTATAAAGCATCTGAAAAGCTTTTGAAGGAGGATTTTAACTGTCGATAATTTTCACACATGCAAACACAAGAGTACAGATGATGTAGAAGAAGTTTGTGTGAATGCAAAATGTTGAGGTGTGATCGACTTATAAAGATTAAACAAGCTGCTCATACATCACCATGCCTGCATGCAAGTAAAATTATCTGGCTGTCGACAACCAACTCAAGGGTGCGTTGCAGTCACTTTTTATCCTATCATTTTTTTTTAAATAAATGAAAGTAACAATTTAATCAAATGATTTAACACTTTCCAGCACGTCAGAGATTCTCACTTTTACTTCAATTTTCGGAGCTCTCTCACCATTTCCTCAAAGTCCATGTCATCTTTGTCACTGACCTGAAAACACTTTCCAAGCTGCAACTTCTTTGACACAGCCTCCTTTGTGCTGGAATACACCATTTTTTTCTTGACATTTCCAGAATCAGCATTCCTGGAAGAAAAATTAACAAAGACTGTTAAAGTGCACATTTTGACAACATTCTCAAAGTTTCACTAAGAAAAAGCTAAAAAAAAACAACCTTACTACAGAAAAAGTTATTTGTTACCACTAGATTTTGACTACAGTTCAAACCTCATTCCCAGATGGCAGCTAGTCAGAAGAAAGCCCTCTTAACAGCCTGGTCATTTGTGTGTGCTTACTTTTCCACATTTTTTGTTATATAACTTTGTGTAGTCCTATTTTACAGTTTAACGAAATTAAGTTGTCAGTTGAAATTAAATCTGTTAGAAGCGGACAAAGCCACAAAACAATGCAGGTACAACTCAGCTCCAACAATGCAAAATTTCATTATCCCATAAAAGAAAGGACCTAAGAACAACTATAAGAAAAAAATTTCTCATTGACCGAACACTAAATTAAACTTGCCCATCCACTGGTTTGCTATGTCTTTTCCATCTAGTGTATCATACAAGGAAACCCAAGGCTTATAAGCTTTAATCTTCTATTGGGCTTCCTCGGCACATTCCTCATATTTTTTCTTGTTGTTAGTTTTAACACATCTTTCTTGTAATGTTTGTGTAGCAAATTAACCCTTTCACGCCAAAGAGTGCCATATGGCACAAGACGCAATTATGAGCTCAGTATTTGGTCAATTTGTGTGAAATTTGCACAACCAAAAGATCTTGGAAAGATCTACAAATTGAAGGCATAAAATCATGCCCCCCTCCTTGATTTACCACCCCTCAAACTTTTGGATTTTTTTCCTTTTGTACGTTAAGGGTCCAGCTGATATCTTACAACAAGCAATGCACTGAGAGCTGTACATTAAGCTATAGTTTAGGGGGATACCCAGTATGTACAACAAATAAGAAAATTTTCAATGTTTTTTTCTTTCGTTTTGGACTTTTCTCACTCTAATATGTGACCTCTTCCATCTCTGTTGGTGTGATTTATAGCACACCCCAGAAAATACCTTTTAAATGGTATATCACATGTGGTCTTCCAGTTCATAGTTAGCGATTTAGAAAAATTCGACATTTCCCTTGGGCGGGAAAAAGTTAAAAAAAGAAGCCTTAAATTTTGTACAGAGAGACTACAGCAGCTGAACATTTAAATCAACAAATAAGCTAACTGAAAAGACAAACAAATGCACTAATCCTAACTTTTACGGATAACAACACTCCTTTAAAATTCTTGCAGCAAATTTGAGATGATAAATTTAACTAAATGTCACACACCTACATGTAGCACACAAGACAGCTAGTGCTCATGAAGAACCTATTTACACGGTTCTGAAGAAGCGGAAATCTTGCGTCAGCAAGATGCCTGGAGGCGTTCATGTGGGATGTTTTGGTCGATGCAAGCATTAACTTTAAATGGCTACCCACAGTAACAATCTGTTTATATGTACAATTCAATTCAATTCAATTTTTATTTTTCACACGTACGAGATTCAGTACAATACATAAAAAACAATAAACATTTATATTACAAAGGAGGATTAAAAAGAATTAGGATAAATTACAAATAAATAATCAAAGGCCTTTACTGGTGAGTTCGTGGATAGAAACACGTTTCACTTGGTACTTGCATGGCTCAATTGAATCCTTAGATGACAGAGTAACAAGAAAGCCACAAAAGCGTAATAAGAGGTATTTTTTGCTTCATAGCACGTCTCACAGATTTTATAAACGTTTTCCCTGGTGGGACTAGCTAATTGAGTAGCTTTAGTTAGAAAGGTAGGGTGGTAATTGTTTTGCTGACCTTCCGTCATGCTACTTGACATCATACTTCTGGATCTAAGTGCAGCATTTGATGCCTTGGACCATAACATACTACTTAATTGTCTTAGACTGAGTTTTGGAGTATCGGGCACTGCTCTTGACAGGTTGGCAACCTATCTGACTAAGAGACCGTTCATTTTTTATGAGCATGGGGGGGCTGGTGGGATTTGGTTAATTGCCACTACGAAACTGTATGACCCCCCCCCCTAGCATGCAATTTTTTTCCACATGCCCCCCCCCCCCCAAGCAGAAACTATTTTTTTCTGATGACCCCCCCCCCCCTCCCGCCCAACCAGAAACAAATCATACTCTAAACTTTAGCAAAACGCTTATGTACTGTTTATATCAAAGATAAACGTTATTGTTACTGCGATTTCTTTACAGTACTATTAAAAAGTTACCGCGCTCTGCTTAGGTAAAGATTTCTCTTGTTTAAAAAAGAAACGTTTTATAGATAGCAACACGTTTACGGCAACGGCAAACCCTAAATTTCCATTTAGATTCTTAAAGGAACTATAAAAATTAATCAAGCAAATGTTTAAAGTGAAATTACTCCCCTTTGAGTAGAAACATATAATACACATACAGATCTGACTAACAAAATATGGATCGAAGCATACCAATCAACGATTACGAGTCATATTAAACAGAAAAAAGACAGCGGACGCACATATATCAGGCGCGTAGGTAAGGGTTAGATAGGGGTGTTTGTTGAGCGCCGGAGGCGCTCTTACTAGGGGGGTCCTGGGGCATGCTCCCCCGGAAATTTTTGAAAATCTAGGTTCCCAGAAACCTCATTTCCTCCATTTTGAGACCCATTTTAGGCAAATCACAAATTTGTTTTACAGCAGCTTTTTAAGCTATATACATCATTTCTTTGGCATAATTGTCTCAACTTAAACAAGAAAGTTCAATGTACATTCCGCGCCCTGTCAAGTTCTGATAGCTATTCGATCTGCTGATAGTCATACACCAAGCTGGTAAACTAACTGCATCATTCTCGGGTGTAGGCCTTCAAACAAATTGACTATCTCGTCAAGATTGACAGCCATATCATATTTGATATGCATTAGAACCAGGGCGGACATTCTACTCTCTCGCTTGGTACACCTCATGTAGTTGTTCAACCTCCTCATTGTGCTTTTTCTTCCGCCATTATTGATCTTCAAAGGGGGTTCGTTCAAACCCCTAGAACCCCCCCTCCTACACGCCTGGATATTAAAGTACTGCTATTAAAAATGACAGTTACAAGCTTTTCTGAAGATGGCCTACGGCTCAGATTTACCGTCAACTGAAGTCACCAACAACAGTTCTATTATTAAAAACTAATCTGGATGTTCACACTAGACATACTACTGAGTCTACTGATACTCCTGGGTTCAAATAATTTACTAATCAACAGTCTTTATAAAAGTGAGTACTATTAAACAGAACATTAAACAACCTGTTGATATAGTTCTGAGTACAACCACTTAATAGAAAACTACTCCCCCACGGATGACTCAATTCAATTCAATAGTGAGACTGTTACGTTTTTATATTAATTTGAACTTGTACAAACATAGGTTTCTACTTCAGTTTATATTCATTATTGCTTTTCCAACAGATATGCTTCATTTCCTCAGTCGTTGTAATATGAAATGCAGATTTCGACCTCAGTATGTAAAACAAATTAAAAGTAGTTAGGAAAATCGTATTAAATAAAATTGAAATAATATTCAATTTCTTCATCTGTTTCTGTGTTGACCCACTTTCAATTTCCCCTACTAGCCAATTATTGCTGGTGACCCCCCCTCTTTCACTAAATTTTTTTTGGTAGCCCCCCCCCGTTTAGTGACATTATTTTTCTCGTGGCCCCCCCCTAAATCCCACCAGTCCCCCCATGCTCATAAAAAATGAACGGTCCCTAACAGGTATCAGTGTCTCCATAAATGGATGCATGTACCTCTGAGAGATTCGCTCTCCCTTTTGGGGTTCCACAGGGATCCTGTTTAGGTCCGTTGCTCTTCACAGTTTACATGGGTAAGCTCTTCGAAATTATTCAGACACATCTACCAGACATTCACGCATATGCAGATGACACTCAACTGTACATATCTTTCTCACCATACTGTGACGCTAGCCAGGCTGATGCGTGCTATGGAGAGCTGTATTTAAGATACTAGGATCTGGATGACCGTTGACAAGTTAAAACTGAATAAAGATAAGGCTGAATTTCTATTTATTGGATCTCGTCAGCAATTTAACAAAGTCAGAGTTGATCATATCACCATTGGCAATGCTGGTATTTCCATTGTTACATTTGTTAGGAATTTAAGGGCATATTTTGATTCAAAGCTTGGTATGATAAATCATATAAATGCAATATGCAAATCACGTTTTTACCATCTTCACAATATATGACACATCAGGAAGCTTCTGTCCTTAGACAGTACTAAAGCGCTAGTTCAATCTGTAACTATGGCGCAAATTGATTATTGTAATAGCTTACTTGTTGGAGTCCCAAATGTACACTTATCAAAGTTACCAGGGCTCCAGAACGCTGCAGCAAGAATGGTCATGTTATCTCCAAGATATAGTCTAACACGCCAATCTTGTTTAATCTACATTGGCTACCTGTCAGTTATAGAATAGACTACAAAATAGCCCTTTATGCATTTAAATCTATATATGCCCTTGCACCGAAATATCTTTGTGATCTAGTGCATGTTGAGGGAAAATCCGGCTACAGCCTTCGATCAAATGACAGTATTTTGTTATTAGCATCTGGAGGTATAACAAAAGTCTTTAGGAGATCGGGCATTTGCAGTTGCAGCACCGAGGATATGGAATGGACTGCCATTAGAAGTAAGGAACGAGACAAACATTGATTGTTTTCAGCAGCTTTTACAGATCCATTATTTTAAGTTAGCTTTTTATTGAAGTCAAGTGGTTTCAATAGAATTTTATTGATTTCATCTTTTATCTATTTTAACGTTTTGTTGAAACCATAGTAAATTTATGTGTTTTAGGATTAGTCTTACTTCCTATGATGTACAGCGCACTTGATCATTTTATGGAAAGTCGCGCTATATAAATTTTTAATATTTTTGTTACCGGAAATTGCTTTTTCCTGGGCCACCTTCTTCTGAATCAAGCATTTGCAATTCTGGCGTGTCAAACTTATGTACATAATTCAAATGCAGTGCTTTGCAATATGGTTTACCATTGCTGAAGCAGGAGTGGTTCACTTGAACTTTCCTTATGGGTATGATAATAATTCTCACAATTGTTGTTATCTGTTTGCTTGGTAAGTTCACTGAGTAAAAAAACAGCTGTTGAATAATGATTTTTCTCAATCTTGCGGTGGGACTCCAGGCCACTCACGAAATGCTTTATCTTTGTTTTTCTCTTTGTATACAATGTTATAGTCTGTTTCATTTAGTGAAAATAACATTTAATTCTTAAGCTTGGAAATACTTCCCACAAATCTCACATGTAATGATTTTTTTGCATCTCTGCTGAGTATTGTATTTGTTGCAAATACTTTGCTGAACAAATACAGTTGCTCTCTTAACGGACACTCTCTTAAGCGGACAGCTCTACTTACGGCCACCTCGTTTGAAACCCTGTTTTAACTCCCATACAAACTCTGTATTTTTACATTCTTGTAAGCGGACATTCCCGTAACCGGCCGCGGACACTTTCAGAGATTACGACTTAGACTTTTTCTTCGTTTTTAAGCTCCCATAGGCGGACACCACAAAGAAAATCCTATTAACAACCTCTGTACCTTGTTTTTTATCAATCAACTTCACATCGTCGTTCGTTACAATGATTTTACAGTAATTCCAGTACCACATTTCAGTGTTTGTTTTGTCGTCATCCACGTCCGGTTACATTTCAAAACACCACTTACATGCATAAGCCCTTGTGACTGGAATTACAACGTTGTCAGCACAACACTGCAGCCAAAGCACTCAAGTTTCGATTTTAGCCAAGGCAGAGACATTTGAGTGTCCCCATGAAAAATATACTGGCAAGGAATTTCTAAGCCATATCTGGCTTCTCTGTTTACTTGCTTTCCCCTTACAACAGCCTTTCCTTTGTATGTTCCCCGCTATAAAAGTTGCTAACAAGCACCGACATCCTCAAAGGAATGTGTCCAAGTATTTCATCATTCTTGTTTATGGTGTAATTGTGTTAATTGTAATTTGTTGTTTTTAAAAATCGTTAAGGAAAAGGTCCTAGTACTGCAGTATACACTGTAATACTGTTCGTAGGGTTGTACAGCATAAAATGTCATTCAATACGGCGAAATTTTTTAGTATTCCCAATACGGTACTGTATTTATTGTTGGCTGGGCAAGCTCCCGTAAGCGGCCATCTATCCCCTTCACCTCTAGTGACCGCTTACAAGAACCCATTCTTGTAAGCTCAAGTTACGGACACTTTTTTCGCGTTCCGAGGGTGTCCGCTTACGAGAGCTTTGACGGTATTTCAATACAACCTGGAGAGTGCATTTAAGTCAATCCACATTCAGGAACATGGATGTGGCTGACAAATAATTAAGGGGCTGAGGGCATCACCCTCGTGTTGAATTTATGTAGAGTTTTCGTTTTGCCTTTAAGTGCCCGAATTTTTACATGTGGCCATTTAATCGAAAAAACGTCGCACTGTGTTTTTTCCCTGCTCCGAGCCACCTATTCTTACAATTTTTCTCTTTGCTTTTCTTTCAATGACTCGAGCGTTTGGCCTTGTTTTCTCAAAAACAAAGAAAGACAGGGCGATGTTCTCTGACTAAATTGAAGGATACGCCCAAAAATTTAGGTACTTTTGAGTGGAATGAATAATCAACCTCAAAGTTGACAAAAGAAGGTTATGCATGTAACCCTTCAACTCAATGACAATATTATTACTTACCAAAAAATGAAACCAAGTTTGTCTGTATCTCTCCCATCAGCGGACTTGAACCGAAAATCATAGATAATGTAACAAGGCTCGTCATCCTGCAAGGTTTCTTTCAACAAAGCAAAGGATGCTTTACATTGTTCATGACCACATTCCTTAGGATGTGCATCACCAGTAGCATCCAACCTGACTTCTGATCCTTTCTGGCCTTCAGGCTTGTTTTTTATCTTACAGATAATGTAGGCATGTTTCTTTCCAAGTTTCATATCCTGATTAAAAATATCTACAATTTCCTGATGGACTGAAATACCAGACATAGCAGCCTAAGGAGAAAAAAACCCAACAACATGTGTCAATATCACATTTGAACACTAAAGTGAGTTTGGATGAAAAATTAACTTAGTTGTTACTGTGTTTTGCAATGAATGTGTGAGGAGTAAATTGAGCTGAAATATTGTAGAATATGCAATTTTAAAATGTAACAAATTGACTTAAATGCAGTGTAGCAAAATAACCTGCTTCTCAGTCGCCACAACACTGGCAAGAAGCAACCAGAGGCATCTGCAAGGCCACTCATAAATTTGGAATCCTTTGCATCAACTTTGTCTCGGGGCTATAACCACACGCACACATCAAATGGCAATAGGCCGATATGCCATAATTTCATATGATTTCTCTGGAATTGGTTTAACCCAATGGCTCCTGCAAGATTTCTTAGTTTTTGCAGAGACTAAAGTTTTTAAGAACAGACAAATTTACCTAAATGTGTAGTAGATAAAGAAAAATCTAGGCTTCCCAAAATAAACTTCTTTCTACACTGTGATAGTTAAGATTACTGATAGGTTTCACAGGTGTCTTCAGAGAAATCTTGTGTATGCACGCTTCTTTCGACAAACAACGGAAAACTATGTATCACTGTAAAGCAAAGTAATTGAAGATTGTGAAAATATCAAGGTTTTTTATTTTATTGGAAAAATAAGTGCTCAGAGGCCTTCAAACTCAATATTAGTGATGTGTATTTAACTGAATTACCAACTCTCACATTAAGGCACACAACCTTGGAAACAAACTGCACAATATCAATCAGAAGATAACAGGCTAACAAAAGATGTCAGGCTTTTTCTTTATTCCTATTGTTTTATGAGAAATCCCATCCTAAAGTTGCACAATGGATAATTTTTGTAGACTCGTCAGGAGTTAACATGTCACGGAAAAAATTATTGTTATGACACATTTTTATGCAACATTTTGGAACATTTTGGCCAAATTTCATTGAAATCTGGCAAATCTACATAATAGCACGTCATTAAAATTCTTGTTAACGCGCTCATGTCGCTGGCCAATCAAACACAAAGAAGCATCCCCTGTGGAGTTCTATAGACAAAATAATAATTTAAATTTCCGCGAAAGCATTCAGCATAACCGTAGTTGTAAAGCGATATTGTAATGGGAAAAGTTAGGTCTGGTGCGAGAACGCCACCGGCTAAATCAGCACATCCATTGGTTCTGCATGCTGAAGTTCGCTGCTAATTTTTAGCCAGTGAACAACAACGGAAGTGGCTGGATCGTTGCTGGCATCTTCAAATTGGAACTCCCAAGGAGAGCGCTGGTGTTGGAATCTCCACTATCTGATAGTTCATCAATGAATTCCTCTGCTGCCGAGGCAGTTACTTTCACTCGACTTACCCCAATATCTTTTGACGAGGATGGTTTGAAACAACATGTATCGGGCTGGTTGTACCACGAACCTTTATTGCTTGCTGCCAGCTGAAGTTTTTTTGTCTTGGTCAGACGATTGTTTGACCTTGTTCCCCTTTTTCAGCCCTGGTTTTTTCTTAATTTTCACCCAAGGCAATTTTTCTTGCTTCGCACTCTTCAAATTCAAAATGGAATGCTGCCTCACTGTAAAATTTAGTATAAAATGCCATAACATGCCATAGAAATGATGTAAACAAATATGCAAATTTGGAAGTAATTCAAGATCGCAACACAGTCCAGCATAAACTGATTATGGCACCCTCACTCGTTCACCACTATTCCTACAAAACTTTTTTTTACAGATAGCTAGCGTTCTTTTTACGATTACGAGCTACTGTTTCCATTAAACGCTGCATCCCTTTTTTAAAAACAAAAAATCAACTTTTTCTTTCCCTATCAGTAACCTTAAAATAACATATTAAGTGTTAAAACACAAAATGTCATGTTGAGTTCCCTAGGAATCATGGTCTAGCTCAACCACATGCTCAGAGAAACTGTCGAAGTAGACATCCCAAGGTCAATTTACTGAGCTTATTTTACATCACTAGTTTTCCCACTAAATACTCAATTTCCCTGGAGACGTAGCAAAAACTCCGTAAGTACCGAAAAACCTCCATTAACCCATTAAGCACCAGCCGTTTCCAGAGGTTTTCCAAAATTCAGCAAAATTGGCAAAGTGGTTATTTCCTAACCCATGTGCAGTAAAAATACATAACTTACAGGGCAAAAAAAACAACACCCCTTTGGTCTAAGATAGTTAAAATTACTAATTATGGAATAAAATACACTAGTTGCCAATTAAAAATTTTTCAAAAAACAAACTTGAAGGTAAAAATTTCCGAAATTTCGATGTAATTTGATCCGCGCGTCACATGGGCGAAATTGGATCCGTCTCGAGAGCATGTGTTTGTTTACGCAAGATTACACAGTTGTCACGTTTTCTCAATGAAAATAGAAAGAAAAACACACAGAAAGCTTTCCTAAATGAAAAATTTATTCAGAAAAGTCTTTGTTTACGCCTTAGAAAGAAACGCGTATAATTATAAATGCGAGACGAGCGACGCGCAAGCGATTTGAAGGAACAACAAGTCCAATTCGAAGCGAATTTATCGACCCGTGCGGGGCACGTTTCTCAATAATTTCGCAAAAACTGTTCAGAATACAAAGAATCGGTCAATTAGAATAGTATTTCAGTACAAATTCACAATCAAACCTGTATTTTTTTGGCTGTTGAATTCCCAGAAGTAGTCTAAAATTTCGCAGAAAGTCCGTGGCCTGAATAATGATTTGAGCTGTCCGCTCGCTCGTCGCCTGGATAAAACAACAATTCGTACTCGAAGCGCAATTTCTTCCCCGTTATTTCTCGGATTTTCGCTGTCGAAACTGTTGAGTATTCCTTAGCAGTTCTTCTTTCGATTTACCATTTCGAAAAGGTGTGTTTTCCTTCAGAAAACGCGAAAATCGGCGACTAAAAATTTAGCCGCGCGGCCCACGAAGCAAAAAAAATTGAAATCGGACACCAATTCCTAAAGATAAAAAGCTCTTTTGTCTGGGCCCCCCTAAGGCCTAAAAATATATGCGCAGTAAGTGGATTCTGATTGGTCAGTCCTTTCTGAAGACAATGAGAACAATAGGGGACAAAAAATTCCCTTCTAGGGGAGGTAGGCTCAAATCGTGGAGTGCGCGCAGATGAGGCCAAAATCACGGCCGGTTTTGGCCGGCACGGTGCGTTATGGGTTAAGATTAAGGGGGGGGGGGGGGGGGGGATAAAATATCTGTTGTAGTGTGTTTGGAGTAACTAACATCTACATCAAGTACTGGCGAGCAAACATCCTTGAGAACAAAAAATTGCTAAAATTTCCCACACGTTGATGAAAACCATTTGTATGTTAGAGGATTTTAGTTTAAATGATCAGTTAAACAATGGTTAAAAATAAACATTTGAATACAACATATACCATATACCCAGGCCTTGTAAAATCCATTTCAAATCTGAGCTTCAGTTTAAGTGAAATTTACATTGTGCCTTGGAAATTGGAGAAATCACAACACAAAATGGATTTTTGTCACTTTTAAAAACCCCATGTCCACTTTTTGGTGGTTGATTATTTTGTGTTATTTCTTTCCTATTTTGTGCTCAAAAAGGAGGAATCTTATTTTTAAGCGATGAAAAAATGTCTTGAAAATTTAGGGTTGATCCATGTGGGCCGCCATTTTCTTGCATTTGCACAATTCCATGTGGTAGGTTAAAAAGAAACCTTTCCACTACCCTCCACAACTCACAAATATATGCACAGCAACAGAAAATGTAGCCACAAAAACCAGTCATTTGGTGTTGAGTAAATTGACCCGTATTTCTGAGAAAATAAGTATCTTGGTGATGCTCAGACAAGTGCCAACATATCGACACCTGTGGTAACCAACAGCAAGAGGTAGAGTTGGAGGGCCTGCACTGCTCGGTGGAATTACCAATGAAAGTTCATGCAACCTTGAACTGGTAAAGAACTACCCACCCAGTGCTTAACCAAGTTTCTGTAGCATAAAGCAACTAGTCCATCACAAAATTACCCCCAGTAGTATGTTGCCGATACCCATTTCTACACCTGGGTGATGACAGACAATGTGCAGCACAGTTTCTCGTCTAAGGAAACAATGCAGCCATGAACAGATCAACCTAGCAGGAATGTCACCAAAAGCTGGCTACTGTCTTAAAGAGATCTTGTCACCGGTTCAAAATTTCAACAGAATACACATATTTGAAGCTTAAGAGGTGCACAGTCCAATAGAGCCAGCTGGGTTTATTAATGACCTTGCATACATTTTTCTTAGCTACACCAGAGCCACCACTGAACCTCCAATCCACCCAATTGAAAGTTTCACATGCTGAACGTTATGCTGGCATGGCAACTCATGTTGAGGCTAAGCAGCGGAGACTTATAAAGAGAAAACAGACTACAGCAGAGACACAAACTGGTGGTCCAAGCTTATCACCACAAAGCTTGAAGCAAATTGCAGCTTATTTTCCACTTTTTTTTAGTATTTTCTCATTACATAATTTTCAATGATTACTTTGCATGTAAACTTTGTCTGCAGGTAATAGATTAACCTTTTTCCTTCACCATTTTGAAGAAATAAAGAGGAATCCTTCTAAAAGATCTCTTAATATGCCACTTCTTACATATTTCTGATGTTTTTGTTCAATTTTTGCCAGCTTTATATGATAACAGGAATTAGTATATACCACACAAGTGAACAGTACTTTTCACGCGCGCTGATTGGCTAACTCGAAGGTGATTAGCCAAGTACTATTCACCTCCGAGCAGACGAAGAGAAACAAGATGGCTTTCCATTTCACCACGGCCACTAAAAAGTAATTTCTTTAGATAAACGAGGCAGCTGTTACAAAAAATACAAAAATGGCAACAAAGTTTAGTTTGACGGCATTAAATGGTAAGTTTTTTAATCTTTACAACCTCTTATTGTAAGGTGAAAAATGAAACTATAATGCCTTGTCTACGAAAACTGCCGCATACTATAATTACAATGAAACATCTAATGTTTTGCAGCATGGTTTCAAAATCAAAATGAATTTCACACACAATTGAAGAAAATGACACATTAGCAAGTAAACAAGTGCCTCAGAAAGTTTTTTAAATTGTTTGCAAGAAAGCGAGACGAAACTTTGTACAACAAGAAATCGCTTACCCAGCGGCGCGCAAGATTTTAAAATTTCCCACTTTTTGTCAGTATACTGTCAAAAATCAAGGAATTTTTTTGGCCTGCTAGTTATTCAGCTTGTGTGGTATATACTAAAACAATTATTCACCTCAGTGTCAGTGAAAGTGGTGGATATTTACCTTCACCTCCACTTTGGTGAATAATTGTTAAATAGTAATAATTATTATTGTTGTGATTGATACACACTAATAACTTGCTTATGATAATGCATATTGCTGATGGCAACATACACAAATATGTTTTCAAGTGGTACCATGCAACACAAAAACTCACCATGTTGAAATGCTGTTGTATTGGACCCACTCCTTAGACTTGAAAATCTAAAAAACATATATATTAAATAAAATCAGTTACAATATTGTCCTCCCATACCCTTGATGCGAAGAAACGAGTTGTACGCTTAGAGTCATTTTTTTCCAATTAATCTTAGAACCAGACTGATCGGTTAAACTTCTTTGATAAAGAAGCCCTTAATGGTCTTATTAGACTCCACTGCAAACCAATGCTGCACACACACAAACTTGCTTTTATTTAAGCTGTTGGCAACGCAACGTCTTAAGAAAGGAAACAAATTTGTCAAGCGACGCCATTGACAAACTGAAACCTTGACAAGCTCATATGTAAATTTAAGATGTTTCCGTACCAAAGACGTAACGATACGTTGACTAAACAGCAGCAATTTCGGGTGTATGTAGTTCTGGTCAGCAAAGGAACTTGGTTTCATCTTAAACGAACTCGATCGAATGCAATGCCCTTCTTTCGACTCCATTAGGGGGTGGGGAAGTCAAAATTTTATACGGCAAATCCGAGCATTTATATTTCTCAAGACACTTTGTCCCTAAGCAATATCATATTAAAAGTTAAAAGCATGGCTTTTAAACTTCCAAAATGTAATAAACTGCAAGAAGACCCATCAAACTCGTGCAATAGATTGTTTCACATCCGCCCGACTACAGAGTTACGCCAAAGGATTAGACGATACATTGTTTTTCTTCCAGGAGCGACTACAACTCGACTCCTTGCTACAAGAAACGAATCAACAATAAATTGAACATTAAGTAAACGAACAAAGACCTCGAAATTAATTTTTACCTTTTGAAATACTCTTCTCACCACGAAATTCTTCCCAACTGTAACCGAACTACAGCGCAGAAAAGGACGAGGGGAGGTCAAATCACGTGTTGTGATTCTGCAAAGCATGCCACAATGACCATATTTGGTCACGAAACCGTTCGATATGATATTCAGCGCAACATCGGACAATATCGAACCAAATATAGGCTCAGATGCCGTACACAGCGTATGAATTAATTTCCGGCGAATACAAATTTGTGTTCGGTTCGCGGACTTTCCAGGGGAAGAAACTGAAAATTTTATGACGAAACTAAATTATAAGGGTAGAAGGTGGGAGAAAAGGCAAACCCTAACAGACATTGGATTCTCTGAAATTTGGTGGTACTGGATTGTATTTTACTTCATTTAATTTTAATCTTCACGTTAGGCTTTACAGCAAGCGCTGTTCTAAAGAGTCCTAAAGTGTGATGTCACAAATATTTGAGTTTTTGAAATCACAAGATTTGTTAGTATATCCGGAAAGAGCATGATTTTTCCGAATATACTAACAAATCCCATAATTTCATAAATTTAGTTTTTGTGACGTCATCACTTCAGGACACTAGCGTTTTTCTGTTTTTCACTTTCTAATCGAAATTTTTCGCTCTCGTCCCAGCTTTCGCGCGGTCAAAACAAAAATATGGAAAACCCTATGGAGCCGCTTCATGGCATGTGTTTTTTCCTCCCTCTCCCCATAATTTTACCGTCACCGAAAAAAAAGTACGATTGCTTGCAATCTTCTTGGTTGCAGCCCGCGTAGCAAAGCGTAGCAAGTGTTTCTGTTTGGACCTCGCGGAAATTTTGCTCTCGTCCCAATTTCCGCGCGGTCAAAAAGCGAAATCTGACAAAACGGCATGGAAACGCTTGCTACGCCCGGGTTCTCAAGGGGTGAAATAGGAACTGGGATTTGTTCTTTTAACTGGGAAAATGGGATTCAACACAGTGGAAATGGGGCTTGGATCTTTGAGGGCTGGAAATGGTAAGGAATTTGGGCTGTTTGAGTAAAATTTGGACTGGAAAAAGGAGATTTGTAACTTTCCCTTCAGAAGCCTCTAAAACGCCACTGGGCGTTTACTAAAAATAGGTGCATTGAGGGGGTGTTGATTCTAAAAAACAAAGACACAAAGTGAGTCTGGCTCCCAGAGATTGATTTAGCATTCATTTGTGTGAATCATCTGAATTAACACTACTCATCACTCTTTCTAGAATGCTACTTTCTGAGAGTGCTTATCATCGCCACTTTCCTAGGCTTCGACGCGTATAATACCATGTGAGCCGAACTTTACTCGGAGGCTTGTGACTAAGGGTGCATTTTCCTGGTCCCGAATCAGCCGCGGCCTCTAACTGTTCAAAGGATGGCGTCACTGCATTCATTTGCGCGCCAAGTGTCTGCCAACGAACCCTGTGGACGAGGCTTAATGTAATAGAGGATATTCATGGCGGACAAAATTGTTGAACAGCAATTGATGAGCAAAATTATAATTTCGTTCTCCTGTGTTTCCTAGTGTTTAGTGGGAGGGTGGCGTGGCCTAGTGGTTAGGGGCGCCAGACGTGTAATCTGGAGACCCCAGGTTCAAGGTCACGCTTTGTAAATAGCCAACTGATTTGCCTCCCACTAGTTAAGACTTTTAACAGTGTTATTTTCAATTTGCATATTTATTTCACTGATTTATAGTGTCCCCAATTAGCACAACAGCGCTAATACTTTGACGCTTCATAAAGTCATTTATTATTATTATTATTATTATTATTATTATTATTATTATTATTATTATTATTATTATTATTATTATTATTATTAAATGCTCGCGCTTGATTGGCTGAGCAAGCCCCTCTATATTTCACTATTCGGAATATCGAGAACAGCCTGGGACGAGTTCGTTTACCATGCGTGATAATAGTGCCTTGATGCCGTGCAGAGCGAGCTAAGCTGAGAATTGGCTGAAAATTGCAACTGTCATCTGGGAGATCTTTCTCGGGCCCTAGAGCTCTTTGCTTGTGCGCATGACTGACGACAGTCAAGGCCCTGGGGTCGAGAGTCTTGAGAAATGCGGCGTGTTTGAGTGACAACAACAACAAAAGAGACAAGACTTGCACACTTATTGATGTAGCTATACCATTTGACAGGAATACGTCCATCGAAATGGCAGAAGAGCTGTAGGTGTACAAAGATCTTGAGATAGAAATCGAGAGAATGTGGCATCCGAAAACGGAAGTTGTTCCAGTGGTTATAGGAGCCCTTGGACTAACAAAGAAAGGACTAAAGAAGTTTATCAATAAAGTCCCAGAGAACATCAACCTCCAGGACGTTCAAAAGACAGCACTCCTAGGAACAACGCACATCCAGCGCAAAGTGTTATCCATCAAGTAATGAGGAAAAAACATCCCTTGAGCGCTTTAGGGCTATGGTTTGGTCCTGGCTATTAAGGAGGAAACTGATCAAGCTTAGGAAATAATGACAATAACAACAATAATAAAATTAATTTTAGATGCTGTTGTAATTCAATTTTTTCCTTTTTTGCTAATCACAGTAAAAAATTGATTACATTTGCTGTTTCACAGCGCCTATGAAATATATAAATTTCCGTTAATTTTGATCTACATTCAAACAACTATCTAAAAACTAGACTACTCTAAAAATATCCACCTACATGTATAAGATATTTACATCATACTCCGGTAGAATAAACTCCCTTTTATACGGTGATTTTCTATCGATCATCGAAAATAACCACAGATACACGTAATAAACTTTACAAAAGTGTTGTTCTAAACACCCTTGCCAAGCATTCAAACTTATTAGAGAAAGCATGCTGATTCTTCCAACCATTCGGGATCGGCACCAAAATAAGCGACTTCTCCCGAAGGGCAGCAGTTACATGTTTACTGCGCCTGGCAATGGTAACATGCTTTCCCGCGCTTGACAATTGTTAGTTGTTGTAAACATGTTTTCCGCGCTTAACAATAGGCCATTTCCGAGTTGCTGTGAACCTTACTATGAAAGCGAGGCTAGGTGCAAAACTTTTCATATGAAAATTAGTTTTGTTTGCATATGAAACTAGTTTTCATAACAAAAACTTTGCATTTAACCTCGCTTTCATAATGAGGTTCAAAGCAACTCGGAAATGGTCAATTGTTCAGTGTTTTCCCGCGCTTGGCACCGGTCACCTGGTTGCGTCGTTAGTCACATTTGGCTAGATGTGACTTCCGAAATTGCTTTGGTCAGAAAACAAAACAAACGGCACGCATTGTTAAATAACTCATGTACAAAGTTCCAAGCATAAAATATATCTTCTTATTGATAACTTCCATAACAATTTTTTTTGCTTTGAGATATTTTTTTCATTTTCCTTCATCAGGCGATATTTCAGAAGTTTACTAAAAAAAAGTCCCCAGCACAGCTCGGTCCTCTTCCAGACCATCAATTCTACGGCCATATTCGGATCTCGATGGATCATCCTCACATTATTCCCCTCCCCCTCCCCTTTTAGTACGTCAGGTCATCTATTCACAACATTTGGCTTGCGTTTAAAACCAGTCGATATAGTCGAGCCTACAATTCATCAGTTTCAGCACGAAAACGGCTTACAACGGAGTGAATTGTCAAAATGAAAGCACACGCCGTGCCGCCATGTCTTTGAGCGCTGTTTCTAAGGAGACAGTACCAGTGCTCTCTCGTATCATCTCTTGCTGCTCGGCTTCTTCCCAGAGGGTGGCCTGGGAGATTTCGAGCTTGGAGTCGAGGGTCTCATAGGATACTGAGCCAGAACAGTCTTACGCGGTGGTTTAGTGGTGGACTTCTTCTTTCCATCTTGTTTCTTCCCTGTTGGTTGGGACGATTCTGGTTGAAGCAAGCTCTTAATGTCATCACTTTCCTTTCCCGAGCCGGCTACCACCTCCAAGCACTTCAACAGATTTGTTTGCTCCAAGTCCTTTTTAGAGAGCAGCTGCATTATATCCCGGCCATCATCGAGAGGATTTAGCCAGGTGGATTTTCGAACGTCGGCCAGATTCATCTTGGTACCTTTGGGGACGTAGATCTGAAATAAAACTTCTACTGCTTCGGCTTTGGTGAGACTGCGGCCTTTGGCGGACACTAAAGGAGAAAGATCAAGTTAGTGTTACGGTATGCTAAAATTTAAGAGCGTTTGTACTTCAGTCAACGAGATGCAATTCTGGCCTCCGATATTTGAAAAGCCAGTCTACCGTAATACTCGATAAAATAAAGTTTTAAAATGTTGGATGAAAACCAACGGAAGGACGATATACTGAATTTGACGCCAGCTCGCCGGGGCAGATAGCCTAATGCTTATAATTTTTTTGCAGGCCTTTTTTGAATTTGCGAAAACAATGCAAAATTGCCCAGTTAAATTTCCGCGGGTAACATTTTCGCCATTCTGTATTCGAGGAAATCCGTAAAAAAACTAATCAACATATTGCTACATCAACAGAAAACAAAAGCCATTAAGATGATTAGAAAACGACTTAACTCGCTGTTCGATATACCCTGACCGGCTGTTTGATTGTCTGTCTGTTCGTGGGCCTGTCCAACAGTCCGTCTGTCTGTCTGTCTGAGTGCCTGTCTGTATATCTGTGTATATCTTTTAGTCCGTCTGTCCATCTGTTTGACTGTCTGTGTATAACAACTGTTTGTGTCGATGTTTGTCTGTCTGACGGACGACATATCAGGATGGGTGAACCCTTATTCCTGTCCCTTATTGCGTGACTTACTTTTTGTTACGATCTCGATAGCATCGTCGATTTCTTTTTGTGAAGGTACGTGTCCCACAGACTCAAAGAACTTCTTAATGTCTTTATACTCTAAAACACCACTCGTTGCAAACTTGTCAAATGCCACTTCATATTCTGAAAAACGTAATATTCTTAATAAACAAGCCTGTTGTGGTCAGTTTTCGCTGCAACATTCGCAGAAAGAGCAAACGCATTGTTAAATCACTTTGTTAGGAGCAGTAAAGGGCAATATATTTTACTGGTATTGCATTTTGTTTCTTCGTTGGAGCGTCTATTTGATGCAGGGGGAGGGGTGTTAGAACAAAATGGTTTACTAGACGTTTTGAGGCTACTGCTTGTTCTACTGTGGAGAAAAATACAACCACAAATCTAGCCTTCTTCAGAGACTATCACAAACCAACCCCCCGTATATCTGTAATTTTAGAGCCACTCGCTGCTGCCATTGCATTGTACTTACTGTTTAGCCGCTCGACATATTCCATCAGCTCGTTAAACTGTAGAGCCGTAGTTGGCTCCTTGATACCGTGTCGTTTTTGTATCCGGTAGAGTAGGGCCTGGTAACCTTTGATAAATTTGTTGAAGGACAGCGTCCGTTTCAGAGCCTATAGTGAAAACATTTTAAACAAGATACAAGATCCGTTCGCGTAAGGTCGTCATCATTTATCTTTGATATAAAGCGTGGCGAGGAGATTTTTAACTAATATGGACCCTAAAACACCCACTGACTGACAACAAAAGTGCTACCTGTGTAACGGAATGGTTAAATTTATGGCATTTTCACGCAAACAGCTGCTACTGTTGCCTGTTGCTCCTCCTGGAGCACAGGCTACTAATGATGTCTCTTCAGCTTCCCAACAACAACTAAATGAGCTTTGAAGGGCACGCTTAATAACAGTTAGTCATCCAACATTGTCCAACCATATTTCTAAAATGTCCGACTAATTGAAGGGTTCAGTTTGTACAAAATGAGCGTATAATACGTTTCTGGCCAACTACCTAGAAAAACACTCCAAGCTTGCCCAGTTTTAGAATGCACAGTGATTTTGTGTGTTAAATATGCATTCATATTTGCTTTTTTCCTAAAGGCTGAATTCTGCAGGCCGGATTTGATCACATAAACTGCCACTACATTAAAACAGAGACAACTAAAATACCTTGCAGGGTTTAGAATGCTTGTAGGGGTTGTAAGCTTGGGAATAGATGGGCTGTGATGTTAAACTATTGATCCCACAGTAGATTAACATTTTGCTACATTGATACATTGGGGCCAGGTCAGACGTCCTGCTTCTCATTCGCCGCACCAAGTTATACGCGGTTGTTTTGTAGTGGTATGGCGTCTAAATAAAAAACTTTCAAATTGTGGCAGATCTTGCAGCATAGTTCAACATGGAAGCGGAAAAATATTTGGTATGGTGCCTAAAAGTAACGTCACATAAACTGTGCTCCCCTATCTAAGCAATATAGGTATGTGCGGCCCCAAAGGGTGTCGGTTTTGAGCCGTCTTGGTCCGAAATAGGGTAAAGATTTTCACCATTTTGGTCTGAAAGTCTGAAAACGAGTATGGATTCAAGATATCAGGCCTGGAAATGGGTATAAATTGTAGAGGCCAGGTCTGAAAAAGGTACCGAAAGATTGCATATTTTGGTCTGCAATAGGGTCAGGGTTTAGGGAACCGAGCCGCCGCACACCCCCACCAAAAATTCCGAAGAGTACCAACCCCCCCCCCCCCCCTGGACCGGGCCTAAGTGGCTTTCTTGTTATGTTACCTTTTCCTTTGATTTCGCCAACATTCGACGAACAAACCAGCCCCTGAAGTACCTAGAGGGTAAAGAACAAAGTTTTCTGTAAAATATGGCAAGCTGTGGGGTGAAGTTTCAAAGGACAGCAAAACAATGAAAGACGTTGGAGAGTGTGAAAGATGAAAATTTGACTGAAAATGAAGATTTGACATTCAGTTTTTTCAGTCAGTAACACAGACATACTTGGAAAACGAAGATCTGAATTCTCCCAACAGAAGTTGAACCTATGACCGTACGAGTACTGGCAGAACATCCGAACTGGTAATCGGAAGGTCATAGGGAGAACTCGGATTTTCTTTATCCGAGTATACCTGTGTCACTGACTGGAAAAAAATCATTACATATCAAGCGATGTGATGTTACCTTTGTATAGTGATGGCTGCAGCTTTCTTCTGGGCTTTGGTTGGACCTTCTGGTGTAGGATGAAACACACTAGGAAAAAAAAAAGAAAGAAAATCAAAAAGATTATTACGACAGACAGTTAGTACCCCAACGTAACAAAAGTGTAATAAGCTTATTTCCACTGCATCACAAAAGTTTATCCATCAAGTCATTACGGGCGAAGCATCGGCGGTACTCAAGGGTTTGCTACTTGAGTATGCACCAATCAGCGAATATACGAATCACCAGGGAGTCACATGACATTTTCCGCGCTTGCCACTAGTTCAATGGTGTCCCGCATTTCCCATTTGCCACATTATCCGTCGCGCTTACCATCTTTTACATGTTTTCCCGCGTTTGGAGTATGGATCTTGCGCATGTCACTTGCTGCAAGTTTTCCCGCGCTTTTCACCGGTTGCACGTTTCCCACAGTTGCCACTGGTTACATGTTTTCCTACCGGCTCGCCGTCACCCACAAATTCTCCTCGAACAAAAGGAATTCCTACCTAGCATTGCTAACATGTTTTAACTTCGATTTCTCAGCAACAAAGACAACAAATCTACTTACTCAAATATATGTTGATGAGCCTGCACTTGCTTCATTTGTTGTTCCTGCTTTTCAGCTTCCCTATTTTGCCTGCATAGAAACAAAGATGTAAATAAAATAATAACTTGATTACAGTTTCGCATCTCGTGACTGCCCTAGTAATCGACTCAGAGACTGTTACCTTGTCGAATGGGAATTTGGAAATGTTATTCCTAGGAAGTTTTGCTGATGGTGTGCGGCTCAGTCTTCCAAACCCTGGCCCACCTTTTATCAGACCTGGCCTCTAAAATTCACACTCATTTTCAGATCTGTTTTCTAGAATCCATACCCGTTTCTGTAAAACTTATACCCTATGTCAGACCAAAACGGCTCAAAAACCACACCCTTTGGAGCCGCACATGCCTAATATAGCTCATATAGGGGAGTACCCGCCCGCCTCAAACCCCCCCCCCCCCCCCGGGGGACTTGTGAACCTAGACGCGAAGTGGAAAAAAAAAAAAAAGATTCAAGCATCACCAAGACTCACATAAATATAGCGTATTGATTTTTCTGCCTTCTTGCTCCTTCTCGCTTCTTCAAGTCCTGTTTGTACTTTCGCGCCCACTCTAAGTCACGTGAACTGGGAGTATACGCTTGCAAGTTCTGTTCTATTTGCCTCTTACGAGCCAGAAATCCACGGAAATTACTGCAAATAATACATGAGGTTAACAAATTAGTACTGTCACAACCGAAGGAAGATATTACTTTAAGGACGATTTAAAGGACGATGCCCCATCTGCTTTTACGCATGCGTTCCACATCTCCTTGGATTGTCCGAGAAACTCGGACAATCCTAAGGACGGTGCATACTAAAACAAAGATATTCTTGCGCGGTTTATGATTATGCGAGAAAAAAAAAAACCTTAGCGATGTATGTATGTACCTTTGAAGAGTCACCGCCGCCTTTCGCTGCCGTTCCACATCAGCTGCTCTCTGTTGTCTCAAATACTGCCTTGCGATATAGCCTCGAAATATCCTAAAACCCAAATGGTAGAATAAACACATCTTCAAATACTACTTGAACGGAAGGTTTTGTTGACTTTATATAGATCCGCAGATAGAGCGGTTTTTAACTGAATGTCGAAAGTAATTTCGCGTTTGCTTTGGTTTTTCTTCACTTCGCTCTGTGATTGGTCAGCAAGATTCGCGGCACTTTCTCAACCAATAAGAAATAAAAACCAAACCAATCGGGTCTTGCTCGCACCTGTTTTCCCGCGCTTGGCGCCTGTTGCACGCATTGGCTTCGAGTTCTGATTGGTGTTTTCATCGGTTGTGATTGCTCAGAGCAATCACTTTGGTTTTGGTTTTACGACGCTCAATTGAAAACCACTCAGCTCTAAGCTGGAAAAAAAGACTTGAATAGGCACTTAGAACAAATATGAAAAATCTCCAAAATTTAACGAACGGGCTCACTTATTTCTAGTGAACGCATATACCTAAACGCCATAAAGTGTACCCAACTACACTAACGGTGTGCTAGGCTGCAGAACGTTATTCCAGTGCGTTCAACTTGTACAATGCAGCCAAACTATCCGAATAATCCGGAACAGAACAGGTGGGAACAGCGTTCAAGTAAAGACGGAGAATGAAAAATTTACCGTCATGTGCTCACGTTCTCCGCAAAACCTTTTATTTGGTCATTTCACGTTGTTGTTTTGCAGAGGACGGCGAACAAATGTACGAAAATTAAAACACACGCGCTGGGTCATGGTTTTGCTCGTTAAATCCTGTTGTTTTAAATGCCGTCGTTGTCGTATTTGCTTAAACTCCCTGATACGTCAAAACGAGTCAAGTCTCCTCTCACCTCTGGATATTTACCGCTGCCCAGACTTCTCGTTGCCTCATGTAATCTTCTGTCAATAAATACTACGAGGAAAAAATAAAATGAAAACAGTCCCTCATTATTCAGTACAAAATCGTACAAAATAGAAAAGAACAAAGTTGCCTGGATGGGAAGAATCACGCCAAAGCGCTGATTGAAAAATCACCTCTTCGTCCCAACAGAAGTGCTTGAAGTTTTTAACTGTAAAGTTGCAAACATTCTCGTTGCGAGTACTGGAGACACTCCGAGCTGACGAGGGTCTGGACGAACGACCGGCTGTGGGGATTGGGATCACTTTACGAGGTGAAGCTGGCGAGGACGGGCGACCTGGTGACGAGGGACGCGGCGAAGACGGGCGACCTGGTGACGACCGACGGGGCGAAGACGGGCGACCTGGTGACGACGGACGTAAGGTGTCTGGAAGAGATATTTCCGACGGAAGAGTAACCAAAAAAAAATCAACATTTTATGAGTAAAACAAAAATTTGTGCGAGGAGACACGAGAAGAGTGGAAACATTCCCACAAGTAGGTGGCGCTAATCAGCCTTTCTGTGATTCACTAATGTAGGCATTTGTACCTCGGTTGCTTTGTAAAAGCAGTTAAGCTAGGTGAGGTCCGTTACTTCTCCCCTGGTGGGGAATAGGGCCGGAAAGCTAAGTGAAGAAATTTTCAATTAAATGTTTTTAAAGTAAAACCGAGTGTCCTATGATGTAAGGCAGTTGCGCGGCTAACTTTGGAGTCTGGTTGATATGCTTGACTGAAGTATGAAGTATGACGGTTGAAAATGAACAATGTTTTTCTACAATTAACAGCAAAGTCAATTTGTTAACGCTAGGTAATACATATTATAACGGAATTCACTTTCGGATATGAAAATTGACAACAAAACTTGAACCCTTTGTTTCTATCTCAGAAGCTCCACTAATTCACAAGGCTTGTTTGCCACATGATTCTTTCAGATCACGTCAGAAAAGATGACTGAAAACAGCTCAAACCGAACAGGGAGGGAGGACACGATCTTGATTACGGATAATGGCACTTATCAGTCTTAAGACATTAGTTTCGACTGGAACTTTGTTAGTTTGTGGAAGGAACTCTAAACCATACAAGTATTTGATCAGTCACCTCTATAAACCGTCACTGAATTTGAACTTACCTTTGGCTTTGGTTACTGTGCTACCGTGACCGCTGTCCAGGCTGATCGTGGACGGGGATGACATCTCTTTCTGTTCCCAGAGTGCTTTTCGTTCCTGCTTGTGTTCATCTGGACCGAAATGATGGCCTTCCACCATCAGACTGTTGTCTTTCGGAATTCGTACGTCAGAGCGACGAGTCTTTTCATCACTGAAAAAATACGAACATGACACCTGTTAAGGCTGTCTCAAAACCAGAGCCAACTAGTAATCGCTTAGGGCCATTAATTGTGATTACGCAATAGACAAAACTAAGACAAGACGCGGGAAAATACGTAACCTGTGCCAAGCGCGGGAAAATACGCGACAGGTGTCAAGCGCGGGAAACAGGTGTATGCTTAAGACATTGAAGAGTTAGCCGGCTTACATATGCGAGAACTGTTCTTTAGTTTTTTACAAAGGTTATTAGACACAGCTAGTTAAATGTATATGTGAGAAGGACGTAAGTGGGGGGGGGGGGGGGGGGGGACGTGTAGAGAAGAGAATATCACAGACCTGGTTTCTGCTTGACTTTTTGCTGGTTCTCGGTAAAGTCCATGCTCTCCTTGTAAGTACCAGTTCACTGTTGAAGGATTCTCGCACTCTCCTGTATTGATTCAAAACCATGGCAAGATCATTGTGTCAAATTTCGCTCTGAGGAACAATTAAAAACACTCATCGCAATAATAACTTGAGTTTGAACGTGCAGGATTTCATCCAATTTATGTAAGAACTTAAGACTAGGACCTTTCGAGTCCTGTGGTACTTTCCTTTAGTAATGTTTATCATGCCGTAAAAGGTGGTTCTACCTTTTGAGTCTGTAAATAAATCCTTATAACTTATAATAAATAAATAAATAAATAAATAAATATATTGATAAAATTCAACTGAAATCTATACGGCCATAAAAAGATTTCTTCGCACTTGTTAGTCGTTGAACAAACCTTTATATGCAACCATACAAGTGAGAGCTACAGAGCATTAGTTTCTTCTGTTGTAATTTATTAGGCTCTACCATTCTAACATGTGGATTTGTGATTGACATCTTAAGTGTAATTGTCCTGGAACATTCATAGTAAAGCAGAGGCTAGTGAAGTATTCCTTTGTGACAGTTTCTCAAGCTGTGCTTTTAATTTTTGCGTCTACTAGATAAATAATATCCACAAATAAATAATTGTGGATCTTTTGAAAGAATGCTAGTTAGCAGAACTTTCATGAAGCAACGCTCCCTTTTCGGTTTATCGCTTAAACTGCACAAATGAAGAATTCTCAAATATCGAAGCGATAAACTCACCAAGCCTGGGACCCACCGGCTGGCAGAAGGACATGTATTCCAGATTGTAGCTATAATCAGCTACATTATGATCATGACCCGGACCAGAGATGAGCCTTCCGCCCTGAGGTACTGAAATGCGGTCACTAAAAAGATCCAGAAACAAACAAAACGTTAAAACTTAGTACAAAATTCGCCAACTAAAGCGCTTTTCACGGGAGGAAGAATTTTTGTATCAATTTATTTGCTTGCAATACAATAATGTTGCTGCTGTTATTGTTGTTGTTGTTGACATGGCGATATCTAACATGGCCGTCATTATCGGCGTATATGGCGCGGGGGAAACAGAACAAACTTGGGGAACTGGTCATAGAAAGTTTGTTTAAAAGAGGACCCACCTTGTCTGGGGTAGGGGGGGGGGGTATCGAAGACATCATCTATCTCATGAACATTACCGACAAAATTTTATTTTTTGAAAGTCAGCATTGCTAGACAAACAAGAAAAGTGATGTATGAATCTCATAGTAGTTTTGAATACTTCCCTAAAAGCAAATGAAATCTGCGATGAACATAGAATACAACAGCTGAACACAAGGTGGAAACAGTACAACGTCACGATCTGCTGTGTGATCCCCACCATTTTTGCCTGTGTTTCTTTTTGTTCTTTTAATCGTTTCTTCGTAATATTAGTTATGATGGAAGATAAATAAAAAATAAATAAATAAATAAATAAGCTAGCACGTCTTACATGCTCCGTCTGTCTGCGTCACCAAGATGTCTAACCACCACCAGGGAAGCTAGGGTCCGTTTGTCCAGTGACCGGCTCCCGGTTGGCATGGTAACTTGGAACGTGGGCTGGATTTGGAGTTTCTTTCCTGTACCGCGAGGAGACGTTGGGGGCCTGGGAAAAAGTACTGTATTAGATCATAGGGACCATACGAAAACGTCAAACTGTCATCTTCTGATGAAAGTCCGCCGCGCTAACCACTTCACCTTCCGGCTTCTCCAAATGAAGAAAATATGAAAAGAATCCGTCCAGCTACAATTGTTTACATGCGCAATTTACAGTTGAAGCGGAGCGCGAAAAAAAAATCGTTGTGGACTGAATAAACGGGCCATGACAAGGCAAACGAGATCGATAGCAAAAAAAAAAAGACTGAGGAAACTTACTGCTTTCTTAGTTTTTTCAGGTATGTTCTGTGGCCAAACCCGTCATCTGTCCATCTGTTAAAAAAAAACCACATCATACAGCTGTGAGTTGCTTCTTTAGCTACATGGTACTCAACAGAGGTCGGGAGGAAACTAAAAAAATTCCGGCCTTTGAAAATGATACTTCACAGCAACCTTTGGTGAGTGCAAGCTCTCACTGACTCAAAACGTAGTCGAATTAAAACCTTGCGAAAAACGAGACCTATAACCTATTTGTCAAATTAAAGACGCGCTAGGCTCCTGATACGCGCAAAAAGTAGATAGAATGAGGTGGAAATATATTACTGAGCCGGAATGTCGGTCCACTCACTGATATCTGACTGTGTCTGGTATAACTGGTCCTGACGTCTTATAGCTCTTAGCTGCAGCTTGTTCTTGTGATTTCTCCTGTGGGAAATGTACGGCGTAATCCCTGGAGTTTCTCTCAGGGGCAAGCTCCGGTTCCTTGAATTTGAGCTCCATTGATTTGTTATCAGATGTATCTGAGGCTGGCCTGACAAAATTAAAGGAGAAAGTTCGTTCGATGAGGGGATGTGACACACGATAACTCCTGATTACTACGCCTTTTTACGAATTGAGAACCCCGTCCACACTTCAAACTAAATATCAAACGATAGCGAGTCTTTTTAACTGTATTAAATTACGCTATTTTCTTGAATAAAATATACGCTGAATTGCTTCGTGGAGGAGGCATTATTTTTTAATTGAACCAAAATAAATAAATCAATAAATAAAAACTGAAGGCAGAATTTGCTTGCTATTGTTATAGCCAGGAATACAAGAGGCGTTTATCGACGCGAGTTCATACTTGGTGTCATACCCTTCTGTATATGTACAGCTTCGCCGCTCGAGATAACCCTCTGGTACGCAGGACATGAGCCAAGAGATCGGTCGTTACAAGTCGATTGTATGTAATTTTGTATTCCTGAAGTGCATGCGTATCGTGAGAGAATAGACGCCGGGAAATGTTGCTGTTCTCGCAGGATAGTGAACAAGTGCTTCTTACTTTGTTTTCTTAACCCTTAACCTCTACACTATAAACTAATTACTGTGAATACCTGATACCATATTTGGTAATTGGACTAATCTAAGTTAATTACTGAAAATACTAGCCACCTCGAACCCAGAATAAACTTACAAGGATTGTAATAAATCTTATGCGGTAAATACCCTCTTTGTACTGGAATACCAGTGAATGGAGAGCGAGGGAAGGGTGAATACTATACTGTGAGCAAGGTCTCTGGGTGAAGGCCCCCGGGGGGGGAGGGAAAGGGAAAAGAAGGGGTACAGATGCTCTTCTTTCTCCAAAGTGCAGGTAAAGGAAATGAAAGCCACGCTGGCCTCTTTACACCTCTTCACAACCTGACATGAATAACAACAAAACTACACGGATCAAGTGAAAGCTTCATTTAAGAGCATACCAAACGTGCTATTTACGGCCGCCAGAAGTGACTACGAAGGGCTGCCTAGAATCGACTACAAATATTCAAGCTAACCTACTTTGAGAACGCAAAGACCAAAAAAACTACACCTTTAGACTGTGACTAAAACATAAAATTTAACAGTTCAGACATCGTGAAAGATAAAACATAGAGGGCTCGCTACTTACTAATAAGCTTTGTTGTTGAGAAATAAATTATATCACAATACAAACAGCAACCAAATATTAACAAATAGCGCAAACCCAGCTTCTATAAAGCACGTTACCTCTCGTCAAAAAGATATCTTCCAAAGTTCGAGTGCGCGGCGATATTCGGTAAGAAAAATCCTTCTTTAGAAACAGCGGATCGTGTCCATGACTGCCGAGAGATGCTGTAATAACACAGGTTTTGCGATGTTATAAAATCACAGAAAGTCACACAATAGGCAAACAGTGCGAACTGTTTAAAAAATGCGAGCGTACCTGGACGATGTTTCGCGAATATCGTCGCTCAGACAAGGACACGAGGAAGGCCGGTTAGAGAAACGTGAGTACGAATCAAGACAGGGGAACGCCTGACGAGAAAAGCCGGTTGGTGAAGCTGGTATGTTTTTCATGGCTTAGGTAGAGGCTTGTTAATTTCGAACTTGCGAAGGCGCTAATAACAAACGCTTTATGATGTAAAATGAATTTGAACACTTCACAGAGTAAACAAAGCGTCACCCGTCACATTCCATATCATTCTCGCGAAAGTCGTGCTCGTAAACTATACAGTTATTACTCATTTTTGAATAACTCCTTCTTACATGTAAACATTGAAATAACCTTCGTAGGAACTCTGTTGTTATACATAAAACGGTTCAATGGTTTTTAGTTTTCTTGAGATAGGACGAGGAAAACTTGACTGAATTCATCCACCGAGGCAATAAGTACATACAACCATAGAACTGTAAGCAGAAGACTTGTTCTTTTGTCAAAACTCGCGCCCTGATTGGCTGATTACCGTTGTTATTTACTGATTCATAGCACAGTCACGGTTTGTTTAACCCTGAAAAGTTGATTGAGCCATAATCACTTGTTCTTCTGTTTGAATGACAGTGCAAGTTGTTTCATGATATAGAAAAAAAAAACTGTTCAAGGAATTGAATTTATTAAGTATTTAAAACGTACAAGAACGCTTTATAAATCACTTGTGAGACCAATCTTGGAATACGCATGCCCAGTATAGTCACCTCACTTGGTAAAAGATATTGTTGCCATAGAGAAAGTACAGCGAAGAGTATCGAGAATTGCCCTCGGTTAAAAACGGCAGGATATGCTCTACGAAGAACGATGTGCGCTACTAAACTGGAATACTCTTGAACATCGAAGAGAGTATCAGTCTTTGGTAGAATGCTACAAGACAGTATTTGGACTAAATGGCCTGAATTTTAACGACTATTTCGAGTACTGTAAGAGTAAAATTACGTGAGCTAATCATCGACATACAATCCAGTTGAAATCAGCAAGAGTGAATTGTTTTTTTTAAAGAACTCTTTAATTACTGAAATAGTTCACGTTGACCTTTAACCGGTAATAACGCATCGGAAAACATGCAAGATGAGCAAGTCAAGTAAGGACGGAGAAATTTTATTTCGGAGAGTGATATGCAACAGATATGAAGGACGCGGAAGTCCTAAACAATTTGCGCACAACTTTTATAAGGAACATTTTGATGCCGTATAAATTTAGTTTTGAAATATGAAGGCAGTGAATTTAGTGTTGTTGAAGGTAGTCTTTTCACTTCATGTTCCTTTGTTACTGAAAAAGTCTGTACAGCCTTTTCACCTTCATCTTTTTGGACAACAAATAGGCAGCAACGACACTTTTCAAAACCGACAATTTTTGGCGCACAAATCTTTCCTGAGCCTTTTCACGGTAGTGGTAGATATGTATGACAAAAATGGTCTGAAAGTGTGCGTAAAATAAGACAGGAAAAATCTGCAGCACCTTTGTCAAATGCTAGTTTGTTTTAAACTAAACTACCGGCGCAACACTGCAACTAGTGGTTGAAATCTGTTTTTGCGACCGCGTTACATTGTATTGAGATGATAGCGTTTTGAGGATGACTAACATATCACAAACAATAACAATTAATCAAAGAAGCTCCAAACAGACAAATCAACACATCATGAATCACAGCACGGGAAAAATCACGTGATCAAAAACATGATTGGTTTTAGGCTGCACAAAGGCTGCACCTGATTGGTTAAAATGAACCAGAAAAACTCGTGGGGCCCCCAAAATAATAAATTTGACGGGGAGTGGGAGGGGCAGGGAAAGGGAAAGGGCTTCCCATGAGATTTTAGGGTACAACACTCGAGGACACGGACCTGGCGGAATGATTGTCCTCAGATGGAATGCCATGTTCACTGAAAGACACAGAGGGATTTTTAGGAACATTATCCACTTCAGAATTCTTCTGCGAAGAGTCTGCTGTAGAACCTGTTTCCTCCTCACTGACAGGGGTGGAGACAGAAGATTTTGACGATGTGCCAAGCGGAACTCTAATTGTCGGGTGTCTTTGTCCTGATGAAACCTTTTGGCCAATCATCTGAGGAAAAAAAAAAGAAATTTGATACAATTATTAAATGTACGACTGCAGGTTGCTTCGTTTTACTTGCGTGACACAAGAGTCACGACTATCACACCTGGACAAGTCACGCAATCAAGGAGAGTCCAAAATTAACTCACCCTCTCCCGGTCGTATTCCATTTGTGCACCAATCGGCGCTACAAGTCCAAGGACCGCGTCAACTTTGATAACCTCCTGCGGACTAGAGACCAAAACAGACAATCACTAGATGGCAATATGGCGTTTCTTTGTCAGAAAAGAGTCTTACTGGGCAAGCTTGCTCAGTCCACAGGAATAACAGCATGGATTCTGCTTCTTCCAATTAAACCAAAAACTTCCCAAAAGAACAAAATTCCTTCTATTCTGAGCAAAAGCCCTCTCTTTTAAATCTTCGGGAATCTTCAGAGTCTTCTGGAGTCTTCGGAAACGTTCGTAAGAACTTCGAACAATCTTCGTGCAATTTTCGACAATAGTCGGAAATCTTCTGAAATCAGAGTATCCAGACTTACTTATTGTAGGGTACTGTGGCGTGCCTGACGTGTCTTGCAGGGCTTGTGTTTGACCGCTGAAGGCTGCCTTCTGTCTGGCTTCTACTGTGGCCGTTTGCTGTAAAGAAATTTAACATTTTTTTAATTTTTTAATAATGCTATAATTAATGAACCTTGGCATACGAAATACGGTAAGTTTCCATAATGAAAAAATCTCAAAAAATTTCGAACGAATAAACAACTGGCTCGAGCTATCTGCTTGAGCCATAAACGACGACGTATGTCTATCAGTACATGAATTGTGCTGGGAAAACCGCTCAGAATAGACTGCACTAAATATGCATGTTCGAGAGAATAACTTTCGGACGAAACATGCAGTTTTGTTACAATTATTTTTATTTAATGTCATATCCTGGATTTCTCATTCGTGAACAATTTCCACGTGAAATTATTTCAGTTTAATTTGCAAGAAAATGTCTGCTATTCTCTTGTACAACAAAGAAGAACATTACTGCCTCACGTCCAACAATGAGTCATTCTTTAGTGGCGAGAGAAATTTTTTGTCGGCTATTTCAGTTGCTACGGCAAGCCATTAAAGAGATGAAAACAAAAATATAACCAAGTCCACAATGTAAAAGCTTAACTCTAATTCATACCATAGTTCAATTTTGACCATAGTGACATGTTCGAGGAAATACCATACAACAGACTTGATTATACGTAGAAGTGAAATAACCTGGTCGTTCCCTGTAGCACTTGGATAATTGTCAAGTGTTCCGAGGTACAAATGCCCACCCTAAGAATAAAGTGCAATGACAACTGCTCGCGCAATATTTATTTCTCGAGTTTTGACTGAGTGTATCCTGTTTGGTTATTCAAGGCTTTATTTTACTTTACGACTTTATTTCAGATTAAATCAAAACAAAAAAGAGAAATCTAATTAAGCACTGATAATCATGACAATAATCCCTGAACTCCACTCCAAATCGAAAAAAAAATAGCCTTTTCCAAAGCCGCCACACTCGTCTCCAATTTTCTTTTCTTTCCTTTCTTAAGGAGAGGAAAATCTTCTTCAAACAAGCAGCTGTACGTTACGAAAATGTAGCTTAAGAGCTTCCATTTGAATTGTACCAGTTAAGAATTTCATCCACAGAGCTTGAGGTTAAACCATGTTGCTTAAAGCAATGAAACAAGGTTGTTCACGAGAGTGTATAAAAGATTTTCTATTAAATCTGGGTTAAAGTGTATTGGCGGGGGCAGTCAGTCGAATTAACGCTTATATAACGGTAACGTCTTAGTAGTAGTTTTTATGCTATACAATGAAACGCGATACTACAACAGCTGGAAAAGAGAAAGTTAACCTAGATGATCATTTTCTGCGCATTACACCTTGGCTTGAAAAGTCAAGCGCTGTCTACAAGGTATTGCTTACCTCAAAAAGCCACGGAACAATCCAACAAGAATGTGTGGGTCAAATGTAGGGAAAAATAGTGTGCTAATTGACTTAAACATGCAGTGCAACAAAATAAGCTGGGAACGAGAGAACCACTGTGATTGGTCAAATATAGAATTAATGCCATCTTGAAAGTGCAATTCTAAAATAGTATTTTATTAATTTCCTTTTTAATTGGTTGTATTAAAGTCTCTCCGAAATTTCAAGGAAAACTCGGAGTTTGTACTCCGACGCAAGGATGACTGATAACGAAACCTTAGATGCAAAGTTAACACCAGCCGCACCTCGCACACCGGCTACTGAATGGTTTTGATTCTCTGGCTCGGATCTCGAACAAAAATCAACTGTATTACGGTGTAACGGTCAGCACGTTTATCCCGCTTCACTTGAAACTGGGAAGGTACTGAAATTAAACATGGAGATTCGTCTTCTCCGAGCTGACGAAGCTCAAAGCCATAAAACAGACAATCAATTCTTCAATTTCACAGAGCTCTCATTTTTATACAATATATGTTTCATATATTCATATTCATTTAGACTTCTCATTTAATACATGTTTCGCGCGGCTTTTGATTTCGTTATTACAGCGCGCTGCCAAAGGTTTTTGAACATGCAGTAAACCGACGAGGAAATTAAGCACACAAAGGAAATGTAAAAGATTGTTTACCATATACCCTGAGGTAATTTCCGCAAGTTTTTCATTTCCTTAACAATCGAATAGAACTCTTGTGTCTGAAAGAGAACCTCGAGACGTTATTGCCATGGACTGAAACCCAAACAAATAACGTGATTTGCGTTTTGTTATTTTTTGCTCGTATCAAAAACAAAACTTTGATTAGTCGGTGGCTTTGTAATTTTCTTGGTTTAATACTTGGCTTATCGAATATTGCGACAAAATGTTTCAAGCGAAAATTTAGCCGTTCAATTTTGTACGACTTCCGTGAATTCTAAACGCTATACGAACAAATCTCTGCTTTCAGATAACAACTATTGCCTCACCGACTGTATCGCTTATGTGTTAACGGCTTGATTTGCACCTAGCGGTAACCTCGTTCCCTGGGGTTAAAAAACCTCGGAACGAGATTGGCCGTGCACAATATCTCTCAAATTCAGGTAAGATAAATCTCCAAATTCCGGTTGACTAAAATTGAACACAAATAAAGATGATCCGATGACTGTTGACGCCGAAGCTTGTGACGTAATGACTGACGTGACTGTGGGCTCAAATTTTGGGGGCGCACGGGAGCAGTGAAAATAAGTCCCCTGAAAGAGTGCCCACGAGTTTTGGACCTAAAGCGCACAATTCCGTGGTTGTTCAAAGGTTAATCTAACGGAAAAAAATGTACTTCAAGTAATACATTTTATCCGGCGGATAGCGACTTATTTGCTGGATAAAGTTATCCGCTCGTTAAACAACTGGGGCCAGATTGGCAGCGGGGTGCAGGAAAAAAAATTCTGAATCCACTAGATGATAATGATCTAGGCAAGATGCCCGTTGAACTTGAAAAATTTTAAACTTTGACGCATGCCCCTTATTTTTGCGAGGGTTTTATTCAATTCGTTAATTATTTTTTTTTTTGCATCATTTGAGTTTTGCTAGTATTGTGCTCGCAAAAATTAATCGAGAGAGCGGAAACGCAAAAGCCATTTCTTACTTATTTAAAAAACATCTAGGAAAACAGAAAACAGCATTTTAAGGATTCGCTAAAATTTTCCCCGTTGGATGACTCGTGAAACAGAACGCATTGAGACATTCCCAGTTGATCCCTTTTTTCGTAAAAGTAAAGGTCCTAACAGCACTTGTCATCATAGGCCATGGAAACTAAAAAGACTTACCAGTGCTTGATCCAGAGTACATTATCGAATAAGTTGGTATAATCTCAGGCGCGGAGAGATCATAAGTGCCGACAGGAGCCGCTTGCACAGTTTTCCTACTGTCCTGAGTATGTTGCACAGGTTTCCTACTCTCCTGTTCACCCTTCTTTAATGTCACATCTCCGTTTACAATTTCTAAATCTACTTTCTTCTCCTGCGATGAACCCATATCTCGGATGTAATTATCATAATCATGAAGCAACTTTTTCTGTAACAGTTCGTGTTGCTCTTCCAAAAGTTCTTCCTCCTTTTTCTGATTGTTTAGTATCTGTTCCAGTTCTGATGAGGTAACATCTTTAGGTATAACATGTGGTGCTGGTCTCTTTGCTGAGCCTGTTCCATTTAACGCAGAACTGTTTTCTTCCTCCTTTTTGCCTTCATCATGTTCGTCGTTCATGTCAGCCTCCTCGATCGTTTCATGATGAATGACTTTGTCCTTAGCGATTCTTGAAGATAACTTCACCGATGGGTCTTTTACAATGTCAGGAGTAAAGTGCGCTGATAACGGTGACTTGGTTCTACTGCACAAAACAGAGAGATAAAACAGTTGAGGATTGCAGTAGACTGAAAGGCAAACTTGTCGTCTTCTCATTCGTCAAGTTTTGGTAGGGAAACTACAGCCAAATTTCTATCAAACTGCCAACCCCTTTACAAAATACTGACTACACACAAAACCTCTATAATTCTGAGCTGCAGCTGAGAAAAATTATCTGTTGCCCCTAGGGGTGCTAAATTGTTACTTTTCGTAGCCGGTTAAACAGACAGCAGAAGTAGACTTGGCTTTTCTATATTTTTAAAAAAGAACTGACGAAGGAAAGAGTCTGAAAGATAGCTAAAAATGATGAGTGTGCATTTATTTATACATATTGGCACTTAACTGCGTAGTTATTGCAATCACAAAGTACTGATGTCATTTCAAAAATCTACTGAACAAGCACTTCATTATGAACAGAGCAGTAATCGTTTTGTTAAACAGTGATTGAGAATCGATTCTTTCGACAGTATACCTAAAGTGCAGAGAAAACGTTGAAGGAACAGAGTAAACGCAAAGTTAATAGAAAAAGCTGCAGAAAATGGACACCAGATGAGTGATATGCATCCTAAAACATCAATGTCTATTGGCTATTGATCGGACAAAGGGCGGTGCATACATCACAAATAAATAAGGGTGTTAGTTTCTAAAGAAACTGTGGTGCTGCGTCGGTGGGGAGTAGAAACAAATGGTTGGGTTTATCAATAGAGTTGATAAGGTAATTTGCCACTGTAAAGAGATTTAAGTGCTGACGTTTCGAGCGTTAGCCCTTCGTCAGAGAGGATTTGCTTTGATGTTGGGTTAACCCTCGAATGTCAGCACTCAAATCTCTTTACGGCGGCCAAATTACCTTATCAACAAACCAAACATTTGTTGCATATATCACATGCTAACCTTGTGGGGACAGGGGAGTCCCTTGGCGATGACAGGGGCGATATAACTGGAGATGAATACGGAGCAGGACTGCTGTTAGCTGGCCGCAGAATGAATGACTTCAGCTGTTCAGGATTCACTCTTCCCTGCAAAGATAACAAGAGAAAATATGGATACAGTAAAGACATGTTTCAATTCAGAATTGGGCAAGATTTCCATAACGAAGATACGATGTATGATACAAAATGGGAACAAATGTCTGACAAACCTTAGTATTCCTGATCACAGGTGGAGCTGTACCAGGTCTGAAGAGGTACCCACTTGACCCAGGGTCATGATCCATTAAGGCTCCATCACTGGGGTGGGGACCATAGGCACTGATATGAAGGCTCCTGGTCAGGAAATCCTACAAGAAAAAGATATCATTCCGTTCAACATACACATACACCAAATGTGATGTTAAGCCTGGCGATTAAATGATAGATGTGTTTTTCAGTTAACGAACGAGGGATACTCAGAAAAAGAAAATCCGAGTTCTCCCAACAAAATTTGGTTGAACCTATTATCTTCTGATTACCAGTTTGGATGCTCTAGGCCATTAAACTAGGTCTTAGGTTCAACTCCTGTTGGGGAACTCAGATTTTCTGTTTCCAAGTGTGACTGTGTCACTGATTGAAAAATACATCTTTCATATACAGCCTGTTACATAACTTTCCTTCAATAAAATTGTCCATTTGGAAATTTGTCAGCCAATGTCTTATCAATCGACAGCCTACTATTCTGAGTTCTGCATCAAAAATTTCTTAAAATAGAAAATATACCTTGTTATTTAAGTCTAAGACTGCTTCTGAAACAATAATTCTCTCTAGTCTCTCTAGAACATGAGTCAAGCTTAGAATCAAGTATTTACAGTGATTCTAGCAGTTAAATGTGCATTACAACTGTGTCGACTGTATAACTGGACAAGCTATTCAGCACTAGTTTTCTGTGGTGAGGTAATATTTTTTACTTTTCCCCAATGCCACTTTTACAAACAAACATTATTTCCAATATGGCACATTCAAAACAAAGGACGTTAACCTAACCTTCCTCCAAAGATCCCTTTGAGTTTTCAATGACTTAGAAGCTGAAGATGGCCTTTTGGGTCCATTTTGCTGTTGGGCCTCATTCCAGGTCACATAGCGTACCCCTCTGCGGCCCTCAATTGATGGTGCTGTCTTGGGCCGTAGGTGAAGCTTAGGAACTTTTGTGAGTTCTTTCAATTCCTCCTCTTCTTCATCTTCATCAAAGCTGTCATAGCCATCAGAGTCCCTTTCATTCTTCTCAGGGCTTGGAATCGGAACTTTCTGGTAGTTAAGCACCAAATAAAAATCACCTACACTGCACTACTCGACCTATGTATTCATATTTTAGTGTGCTCAGCCTCTTCAATAACATACAAACTCAGGGGCAGAACCAGGAGCATAACAAATACAAAAAATGACAAATAAATGTGTGACTCTTAGATTTCATACTGAAATCTGAATTTTGGAATCAATGGTTTTTGAGAAGAACTTGAAGGAGCACCACACTCAACCCACATGATGCCTAAAGTCCAGGAGAGGGCCCTCACTACTCTGCCATCTCTGTAGCCCCTTAAAGGAAAAAGGTTAAGAGGGTTGTCCCTTCCTGGTGAGAGATTGCCGAAGGACTGCAGAAAATGCTTTGTTATGCACTATTCATATTTGTTGGAGACTGCTTACCGGGGGAGAGGTAATCAGCTTCTTGTTAGCCTTGTACCACTTGTAAATCTTCATCAAATCCTCATGCTGCTTGTCAAAGTACTTTGATCTATAAGTTGAAGAATACAAGTGGGTTAAAGGAATCCTACTTGGCTGGCACCTAGTCAAGTGGTCTCTATTACTGCATCCCCCTGGATTAGAAACTAATCTGTTTTTAACATATTTTAGACCTAAAGCCCCATCAAAATACATTGTTTCCTTTTTCTTTGCCAAAATAGCAAAATCCATTAATTTTGCTGTATGAAACCAAAGCAGTGTTATATACCATATTTTATACCGTATCCTATAGCTGAATAACTTCTATAAGGGAGTACCCCTGGTGCTGTCCTTGGAGAAGGTAGTTTTTTCTCTTGTTCTTTACAAGTATTGCCCTTGATACTGCCTGAGGGGGAGGGGGTGATTCTTTGAATGGCTCTGACAGTTAAGACATGCATTGTACCAGCATTTTAGTAAGAACCCAGGGAGAGGGGGGTCCCTATATAAGCTGTATAGGTGTATGCAGCAGCAAAGGATATGGTTTTTGAGCCATTTTGGTCTGAAATAGGATATAGATTTCAACAATTTTGTCTGATAGTCTGAAAACAGGTATGGATTTAACAGTAATGGGTATGGATTCAGAGGGCAGTTCTGAAAAAGGGCGTTGGAAAATTACATATTTTGGTCTGAAACAGGGCCATGATTTGGAGAACTAAGCCACACAGCCCCATCAAATATTTTGAGGACACCCCTCCCCCCCCCCCCCGCCTCCCCCAACCCAGAATAGGAATAACCAAACCTTCAACAATTTATGACTGTTAAGTTAATAAGCATTACTGAAATGACAAACTTACGTTGCAACTTCAGACAGCATCTTCAGCAGTGTTCCATAGAATGGCTTGTCATATGGGTCTCCTTCATCATATAAATATGGTCTATAAAGCCAAATTTTGAAATACATTAGCCACCTTTTATCAACATGAGAGAGCACTCCTTTTCATTCCAAAGAGTGCTCTCAAGTGTGAACTTGAAACATCCTAAAGTTTGCTGAGAAGGCGGTGTGGCCCAGTGGTATTAGGGTGCTGGACTTGAAATCTGAAGGTCCCAGGTTCAAGTCCCGCCTCGGCCACACTTGCAAATAGCCAGCTGGTTTGCCTCCTGCCAGTTGGGTTGGGATTTTTAACATGTTATGTTAGATTTGATTATTATTTGTTTCCCGTTATTTCTGAGTGGAATGCCTGTAAACTAGCTTTGGGTAACTAAGTGCATTTCCACTGTTAAGAAATATATGTCTTTTTTTTCTGCAAAACACCGAAACTGACCAATTTCAATACAGCACTATATATTGACAAATACTTCTCAATAGCTTTATATTAAAAGTTGTAAAGTCAGAATCAGGATACAGATCACGTTATGCTGCCAGGGTTAATGTTATTATAAAATTGCAATGATTTTGCAAGTCTAACTATGTACCTCATGTCCAGATCTTTGGCTTCTCTCTTTCCAGTCAGAATTGCAATTTTGACATCCTTGTAGTACCTTTCAAGAGCAGTGGTCATCACACGAAACTCGGAGTAGTTCATGAGCTAAAATATTATTACAAAGAATTGTCAGGCTACAATTAGGTAGGAGAAAAAACCACGAGTAGAACTGTTTCTCATTTCCAATCCCTTATGTGGGGGGAGGGAGAGTATAGATATTTTCTGCACCTAAAAAGTTTACTCTTAACAGCTTGAAATTTCAATAACTTGGACAGTTTTGTGCTCTTTCCACTGAGAGTTTGCACAAGTCACTGTACCATGACGTAACTGTATTTTGTATCTACACAAAACTAATGATGACTCTCCCAACTGGGTCTGCATACCCAGATTGGTAGACGATGGCAATTTATTATAACAACTCAATTAACCCAAACAGTAACAAGATATCAAAATATTAATGATACAGGTCTTTTTGTCACAGTGGAATGAGAATCTGTATCCATTACACTCTCATACCAAGTAAAAAGTTTGTTATCAATGATACCGCTCATAAGTAGTGAGAAATAGTTTGGTACACCTGATTACATAACAGTTCTGACATTAACTCAACTTGACAACCAAATACCTGCAGGCACCAGACTGTTGAATTGCATGTATGATTCAAATGCTTTACACGGTATAGTGGACTAGTTTTAGGTATCTAATAGCTGTAATTTACGGTATTGAAATTAAAATCATAGATCTGTAATAACTCGCCAAAACCATTGTTTTCAAGAAGAATAGTTAAAACATGTATTGAAATTGTGTACAATATGTACAATAGAAGACGACTTCAAAAGAATCTAAAAATCAGATCTAATCTTAAAAAGTTTGAAAAGTTTTCAAAAGAACAATATGAAAGTTGATTGCTGCTTCAATTCCGTAATTATGCTTCTACAAGCAAGTTATCACAAAGGTTATTGATAATTAAAAACTCCGCAGATGGTTTAAGTTAGATGCCTGATAAATAAGTGATGAGGCCTAATTACACAGTGTGCTAATGTGTGAATTACATGTAAGCGACAGATCATTTGACTGAAATTTGACTTGTCATGTCATTTAATAGATTATTAAACTGACATCACATTTGCCGTAAATCAAGTTGACGTTCAAAGTAACCTCTAACCGCGACTTTGATTTAACAGCGTCAACATTTAATGAACTGATTTAATATTGAACAGTGGTGTCAATACAGTAATATTGCCACCACAAACCAAACTACTTGAGAAATTGCAACTGAACCACATGCACACGTAAGATCACGACTGTACTGATAACCAAAAGTATGGCGGATTGAAACCTGTTCAGTGCTTTAAGAAGTATAGAAACTTTAAGTGACATGCAACGAAGTCGTAGCTACAGATATTAGGGATATACCGGTAGGCTAATATCTTCAAGACAGCTAAAAGCACGCTATATATGTGTCAGCACAGCACCAAGAGTTCAGGTAAACTTGTAACTTCATCAAATACCTTCGATCTCCGCAAAGTTCTTAAATCTCTCTCCATCTTTTCTTTTTCAAGCTCTTCAGCTCACTAATCAGCAAATTATTCACTCGAGGTTAGCCATTTCAGATCGAACAAACTTCATGTAAACTCCTTCCAAACCAGGATGTTCCTTTTCAACGAGCTGTTGCGTTGCTAAGCTAGTCTGTTTTACATAAGAGCGAGTTGATTGAGCGAATTCCGTGCCCAATATCTTCACAGGGGTGCGTGTGTACCGTGTTTATATGTCATCAAGCCAACCAAGCAACACAAATTAATGTAAAGAGGGAAATATATGCTCTGTTTGTTTGCTCGACTAAACCTCTATGCCATGTTCGTCACGCATTCCTGTGCACTTTGTTGTTTGTTGTTCATTTGAGAGGTTTGAGACCGCAGTATCACGAGTAGTGGGCAGCAGTCGTAAAATTATGCTTGATGGGTAGGGTGGGAGGGACGACTTTTGTCATTTAGTGCTGATGGTGGCTCTGGATCGACTCTGAAAGAGAAGAACAAAAACAAAAACCTGCTACTTTCGAAGATTTTAGAACTACGAGGAAACTAGAGAAAGATAACTCGCAAACAAATGCACATATTTCCTTCCTGTTACTTGACACGTCGTAGAATTTTTGACGTATAGCATGGAAAGTCAGGTGGCTTGGGCTTCCTCGCCATTAGTCTTTAAATATTTAGTTTTTTACATTGGTAGAACTTGTGGCAAAATAAATAAACCAAACCGTGCCAAACCGTGTTGCGCAAAAGCACATTGTTCATACGTGTTTAGGGTAACCCCAAACTCGGGCAACCCATTGAACTTTTGGAAATTGGTTTGTTCAAACAATATTAGAAAAATATTGGAGTTGGAAAAGAAGAAACGGCTTGGGATGATATCAAAACTACACTTTACATATAATATTAAAAATATTCCACGAACATAGTACAGAAAATAAATGCCACATTTTGTTTCTGGTCAGTGTTCACATTAGCAGTAGCCCAAGGTATATCGATTATTTCAATAAACGCCTGATCACTGCGTGGAATAACAGATATAAGGTGGTGTAATGAGTCTTTATTAAAAACTGGATCATTGTATAATGCAATCCGAGCGATTTGATTGGCTTAGCGGCCATGGTATATAAGGCATTATACCATGCCCGAGAAACAGAGACCATTAATTATTGTTCTTGCAAAGCGAAATTGGCAAAATCTAGCAATATTTCTCGATTGTTTTTAATAAAACAATTATTCCACTCACGCTTGTTGGATATGAGATGATCATAGCCAACTCGGCGCTACGCGCCTCGTTGGCTATCTATCATCTCATATCCAACAAGCGTGAGTGGAATAATTGTTAAGTAAACATCACGTACACTGAGGCATATACTGACGTATAAGGATGTAAGGCGAATTAATGGTAGATAGATAGAAGGACACCGGTCTATAAGGACTGTATAATGACCAGTAACAGGAGCCCATTGCCAGTAATACGTTTGATTCCTTATATAATATTAAACGGAATCCTGGTAAAAAGAATATAAGATCCGTATTTTTTCTTGGCATAAGCTCACGTATACTGTAACAATTATTCTACGAACCTATAATCATCTCATATCAAACAAGCGCGAGTGGAATAATTGTTTTATTAAAAGCAACCAAGAAATATTGCTAGATCTTACTGATTTCGCTTTGCAAGAACAAACAAAAGACAATTTAATGGTCACTATTTCTCAGGCAGGGTATAAAGGTTCATATACCATGGCCGCTAAGCCAATGAAATCCCTGAGATTATACAATGATCCAGCTTTTAATAATGATCGTTATATGGACCTTATACGTCATGCGACCTCCTTATATTTTCCGTATACGACTTTGAATACTGACTGTGTACGACCTGAGTAAAAGTCCGTATATCGATAATTTGATACACGCTAGTAACAATAACGTGTCAAAAATTTAATCAAAAACTTCAAAGCTACCTTCAGATTATAAAGAACGAGGAATTAACCCGATGAAGGAGAATATTCCCGTCTTACTAATCAGTTCTACCGCTGATTTTTTCCTGTTATGCCATCAGAATAGAAAGGCCGATGAGAAATTTGCCTCAAACAAAACAATAAGTCTGAAATTTACACTGGACTAGAAATAGAAATAGAGAAAGCATACCTTATATTTCCAAGTCTTACGTTGACAAAATGGAGTTCACCTGAGTTACTTCAGCAAATTGAGGGTATTCATTCAAAATCTGTCTATCAGATCAAAGATCATCGACAATAAAAGATGTCAGCAAAATGGGGCCTATATAGGGACATCGCTCTTTTGTCTATTATTAATACAATTGATTAAAAGTAATAAAATTTAACGAAGGACACAACTCAACCCACGCAATTATCGAGCACCGAGAATGCTAAACAGAGCGATAATAAAATAGGGTAAATTATCTTGACAAGAAAATGCAAATACGCCTCATTTCCGCAGCGTTAATTCTTTTTGACACTAATGAAATGATAAACATTGCGAACCGAACCAGTGGAAGGAAATTTCCGCGATTAACTGTCAGTCTCCTTACAGGTCTATATGTGCAAGTCTAGACAGATCAGTCGACGTTTGTCATTTTTTTTTTCCTAAAGTGCATGCAAAAATTACATGCAGGTGTTTTTAAATCTACAGTTTCTTTCTGTTGCAATGACTAATGTCTTGTCACAGAGATTTCAATGACAAAACGAAACTAGAAGTTACTAACGAATACATTCTGGGATTTGGCGGCAAAACAAAACCTTCGCCGGTTGGCCAATGGAGATCTACATTAGCCAATATTGGTACCTGGTAAGCTATATTAGCCTATATAGGCCAGTGGTAATCCATATTAGCCAATACTATCCTATGATTACCCATATCGTCCAACATTGGTCTGTGGTGACCGATATTGACCTATGGTGAGCCATGTTGGCAAATATGGGCCCATAGTGACCTTTATTAGCCAATCAACTGGTCCATGGTGACCTATAGATTAATAGGTAGGATATGGGAAATAATTACTTCGTTGGTCCCGATCCCTCAAAGAGAATTCCCCAATAGCTGCGAACGGTTTGGTTTCTAAGCCCTGCACGAACTCTACTGGTACTTTTTGCTCCTTTATCTTTAGTTGTACAGATGCACGTGCCAGACGCCATTTTACGCTTAAATAAACCAAACTAGTTGCAAGGATGGCATTTCGACACTGGGGCATTTTTAATCATGCAGGCCAAAAAAAAAAAAAAAGACAGTCAGCTTCTTCTGGGTCAGCGTTACAATGAACAATAATTGTAGCCCTGACCCTGGAAGAAGATAAGTTGCTAGTTCAAATATTTTTTTGGCCTGATTAAAATTGCGCTTTTCCTGTAGTGTCATCCCTGTGGTCAGTTTGGTTTCTTTCACTGCAATGCTTAATGCAGTAACACTTCAGCAAAAAAGCTATTTTTTAAATATAATTCTGATTTTAATGTCAAGGGCAAAGTAACAAAACAAGTTTATTAAGACCACTAGAATGGCTTAGTAAATTTCAACTTATTGCAGTCATTATCACTGATTATTTATTTTCTTTTTTCCTCTTCGCTTCCTCGGCGCCCGCGATCTTGATCCAGCAGTTGTGAAAGTGATGCACTGAAACGCAAAACACGTGACGTCATGTAAGAGAAGTTATTGTTACGAGTCAGCAATAGAGTACGAGCGTCGCCAAAAGTGTGAAAGTCTCAGATGAAACGAGAGCTAAATTTTGAGCTTCAGTAAATTCTTAACTCTGAACAGATTCAAACTTCTTGAAAGCATATGAAAGTCGACAAGAGCCTGTAAGAATTTTAAATAAAATGACCGCGAAAGTTACCCCTCTCGAACTTATTTGACTCGCGCTTTAAGGAAGATGTCCAAAATACCAACTTCTATAACCACAGATATTTTGATATCGGAGCTCTTGTTTTCGCTGGACTGGCGGTGAAGACGAACTCCTTGAAAGCCCAATGAAATGACAAGTTTAATCATACCAGCCTCTTACCTGCTCATCCAGAAAATCTACGAGTTTTCCTAGAGGACAGTTAAGGCCATCAGCTTTGATCTGTTGATGCAGTGAGACCAACTCCTGTGGCTGCGAAAATAGAAAGCAGAAAAGAGCATGAACAAACAAACAAACGCACACCAGATGAACGCAGAGAAACAAAGAAAACAATGGGTTTACGGTAGGCCCTTCCTTTTCCCTCTCTTTAACCCTCCCCTACCTGTCTCGTTTCGCACGCTCCCAATCCCCCCCTTTTCTAGCCCCTGCCATGCAAACTGTGATACGGTCTCCCTGGTGTGGGTCCGTTTCTATAGTGTGGTTATTACTGGGACAACCGTAAGAGCCTCCTTCACTGTGTCTAAATTTCATTCTGTAAATTCCTGCGAGGGCGATAATCTTAAGAATTAAATGTTACCCACAGTATACAAGTATTTTTGCATTTAATCACCTGAAATTTGAGTATTTTTCTGTACAGCTCGGTATTATTTTGAATGTAGCCTGTAAGTCTCTCTTTCAGGTTGCCTCCATTTACCTGTGTAAGGGAAAGAAGCATATAAAGAAATGACTCTTCGCTGTAGTTACGTAAAGTTAGGCCACAAAATTGTATCGGAGAGCCCGCAAACACTCCTAGCTTCCTCACAAGTATTCCCGAAAGTTTTACGCTGTGTTGCTTAGCAACCGATATGTGATCTGATTCGCAGGCTCAACCCGTTTGGATGAAATTGAATTCTATATAAATAAGATAATCGACCCTCCGACTAAGCAGACCCCAAAACTGCCTTTCTAATGGAGTTTACTTTCCTATTCTTATCAACTAAAAATTTAATAAAAATTATGATCACATTTTGTACATTGGAATTTTTAGAAGATTTGCATGGTAATAATAGTGTTCCTTACCTGTTGGGAAGCGGTAATAACCTCGTCTTCGATCATCACTGTACAGTCTCCAAATTCTGTGTCTTCTTCGTCACTATTCAAACAGACACAGGGATAAGGATTTCTGGTGAACAATCTAAGCCTTAAATGAAGGATTCAGTAACTACAGAGCCCAAAAACGATTGCGGAAAAGGCGCCCTTGTCAACAATACACTCAACCCCCACCCTCCCCCAGCTCACCTGTCATCACTACTTGCCGTTCCATTGCCCTCCACTCCGTCACCAGCATCTGATTCCACGACATTCGATGACAGCGGTTTATCAGCATTTGGAGCATGCTCTGTTTTATTTTCTTGCGGAGGTGGTTCAACTATAACGGAGATGAAAAAAAAAAACTGGTGAAGACTTTTTAAAACGCATCAGTTTGGTTGGGCGGAAGCGGATGTAAACCCAAAGCAAACACACAACAAGACGCAATACTGAGTGTCTACTCGGGCTGTTTTGGGACTGGGTACATGAGTCTAGCAGATTCCTGTTAGAATTAGAGGTTGAGATAAAATAATTCAAGTACTTTGATATGATTATACACAGTCGTAACGGAAAAAAAAAAACGCTAAGCGCCTAAGCAATGTGATACCCTCGTGCACTAACTCTAGAGCTAGCAAAGCACACTGGGATTACCTCACAGGATTAGGCAAGAATACAGATTTGCGACGTCGATGACAAAACCGGTTTTTCTGCTGGTGGCTCTCGCCCGAGTAATTACTCTACAGGTCACTACTAGGAAAATAACAAAAAAAGCAGGTTTCATGGTTTACCTTGATGTGTATAGTCATAAATTTCTTTCAGCTTTAAGATCATCTTTTTCTTCGGAAGAGGACGAACACCAAACTTGTGCAACTCATTCTGCAAATTAATAAAGGAATGATTGTACAGAACACGGCAGAACTCTTTTGCTTTTAGATTCAGCATTATTAATTTGCGCTAACTTGAGCTAATGTGAAGTGACTGGTGCATTTTTGTCCAGTTCTTTACTATGCATTTGGGAAAAGCAGATCTTAACGAGGGTTATTACAATCCAAAAAGAAAATTGGGGGTAGCCGTACGCCCCAATTTTCTTTTTGGATTTGAATAGCTCTTTTCCCGCCCAGTCGTAAACCGTGCAAAAATACCTTTGAATTAGAAAGGTGCAAATCAGCGTTTCACGGACCATTTCGAGATGTGCAGAACGCATGCGCAGTAGAAAAAGAAGGCACCGTCTTAAGTGTCATAATAATAGCGCACTAATGGGGACACTGAAAAAAAAATAAACATCTTTGATAATAGATAGTTATCTACCTTAGTGATGCTTTCAGTGTTAACTTACGAAAATTAGACCCACTTGCACTATTTACATACTTGTAAATGACTTATACATTGCTTACAAGGCAATTAGACACTGTGTCTGTGAGCCTCGAAGCAGTCTATTTTGCGTCGTATTTCTCTTAAAAGCAGACACAGGGGACTGATTTCTAATGTCTTAACGTATATAGTCAACCACATTTTGTGTTCTGTGTATCTAAGTGAATGCTCACTGAGAGAAACAGTATTGAATCTTGGTATGACATATCCATTGTTACATAAAGCGTAGTTTATATTAGGACCAGCTACGTCTGTAATATAACCTTTACTAAAGAGTAACTTACAGTACCACATACCTTTAATACAGGAGTGGCCATGTCATGGTAGTCAGGCATGGGTGTCACTGGCTGACTCACTGTCTGTCCTGCTGGCTTGCATGACTGACTGTCCGTCTTTTTCCCACGTTTTTTTGAGGCCTCTGGTATCTTATCCTCGTCATCACTGTCCTCGACTCTCCGCTGACTCGGAGGAATCTTCCTCTTGCCAGCTACTTTCGCTCCCTTCTCTTCACGTAGATGTTTCTTGTCCTTAGAATGACCTTCTTCTTGCTTATTAAGGTTTGTTTCAGCGATGTCATCCTCTAAACAATTTTCAACTTTGTTTAACTCTTCGATGTCAAAATTGTAGCCACCATCATCATAAAAGTCAAACTCTGAACCCATTGAAATATTTTCCAGCTCTTTCATCTCATTAGCAGTGTTTCTATCTTTGTGTTGCTGTGGAGAAACTATCTGAGACTTTTTCATCTTGGATTCAATTTCATCTCTTGTGGAACCATCATCACTGTTACTATCACTGCTATCTTCAACAACGTTCTGTTCACCATTACGAGCAGCTCTTAACCTTTCCATTAAGGGTATGTTTGGATCAAACTCTTTCACTTTTATAGTTTTCGTCATTCCTTTGTGGTTTACACTCTGTTCTAAGTCTAGTTTTCTCACAACGACTTCTGTTCTTCTTTGCATACCAACAGCAGGAATTTCTGAGCTAAATGAACAAACCGAGGGAGACTCGGGCGAGTTTGACTGCGGACAGGTACCCAGTCCACTCTCCGACACAGGGGGCTTGCAATTGACAGGAAGAGTTGGTGATGCAGGATCTGGTGATAAAACAATGTTTTGCGGCACAGGAGAGGTGCATGGCATGGGAGAGCCTGGGCATGAAACACGATCCATGAAAGTATAGTCCGGTGAAGGGACTGGAGGCGACATAACATCTCGGGGAGAAGAAGGGGTGGATAATGCTCCATATATATCTGCATCAGTTTTGTCAGGACTAGAGTCTATGATTTCAACATCACCGGGTTCTTTAAAATCCAACTGTTGCACTCTTATTACATCGCTATTGTTGTGATTTCTGCTATCATATCCACAGAAATCTCTCACACCTGGGCTTGAGCTGTCTTGTCCTTTCCTTTTAACATTGGAAGTCTGGGGTGAAACCACAAGAACTGGCGACACCGGTGGAGACTGCTCAAGACAATCAGAAATGTAACCTTCTTGTACCAATATTAGCGAACCAATGCGGTTTTCAAAACCCCTGGGGGACCTCTGCATAGGTGAGTCACCCCTGGGGGAGGCCCCCCTTGGCGAAGCACTGCGGGACTGTAAACGCCCAGGGGAAGCCTGTATGTTACTTGTCAGTAGAGACATTCCAACCTGGTTTTGTTGACTCCTACAGGGAGATTGCTTTGTTGGTGTTGCATGTTTTGTGGGACCATGACACGGGGGCTTCTTTTTCCTGCCATTTTTCTTAGCCTTATCTTTTCCTTGTCTCTTGCCCTTGCCCCGTTCCACACGCTTTTTCAACTTGGACAGATATTCATTGGCTTCATCCTTCAACTTTTTTCGAGTTTTGGAAGGCGAGCTAACATCATCATCTTCCTCACTAACAGAGCATGTTGAAGAAGACTTACTTGAGGCGCTTTGAAGAGAGTTTCTTGTAACACGAGGCGTTTCTGGGACGATAGTGATGTTAGTTTTGGGTGGAGAGACATCGAGAACCTAAAAAACACAAAACAACCTTTCACTGTTATGAAAACTAACAGAGTACATCCAGGGGACCGATTAGCTTTTATTTGGTAGGAATTCATCCTCGTTGTCTTGTATACCCTGATGCCTCGTTTTTTGCACATTGAAGGGCTCGGTGCATAACCAACCTCTACTGCTTTTAGATCGTTGATCCCGTGGAGATTAAGAGAAGGGGTAAGATTTTAAAGATAAATGTTTACTCTTGTGTTCCATGTTACCATGCTCCCATAAGCTCGCTATATAAACCTTATACAACCCACAAATCCTTGATTCGCTCTGACGAGGGGCTAATGTCCGAAGAGTCAGCACTCAAATCTCTTTACAGAGGCCAAATTATGTTATCAACTCCATGGATAAAACCAAACATTCAGGGAAGAAGTAGCAGTGTTAATATTCATCATGTTCAGACTACAAGCCATTTCTATTTGAGAGATGAAATGACCATAACGCATTAGAATATTTTCAGTGTTTGGCTGATTGCTGGAAGCATACACCTGTGCATGCATTACCCTAAGGAGACAAATCATTTGGTGCAGTTAAGGCATTAAACACAACTACACAAACCTCTTCATCATTATCGCTGATCAGTGTAATTGATTCATTCACAGCTGCCTCTTCCACTTCATCATCATCCAGCAAAGTTACTTCCCTTGGGGACCCTTGCAAGTCTTGTTCATCATCCCACCTCTCCTCCCCTGTTGGAAGGGGTAACCCATCCGCTTCTTTGTAACTCCCAAGCAAAGGAAGATCTAGGCCATTGCTTTCGAGGGGCTGAAAGTCAGACAAAGTTTCCTGGATTCCACCTACTTCATCGAGTTTAGTTATATTGCCATCTTCTACTACCGCAGGATCATCATTTAAGAAATCTATTGACATGTTGGTAAAATCAGCATTATTTTCCTCCTCAAAATCTTTTCCATCAGTTTCATCAATATTGGACAACTCTTCATTAACATGGCAGTTCTGCCCTTCGTCTCTTCTTCCCAACTGTCTTTCTAAAGCATATCTCTCATTACCACCTTGAACGTGATCCAGAGCCTGTACCTTGATATCATCTGAATCGCTGATTGGCTCGTCAATTTCGACACAAGCCCACTCAGAACTAGAAGAATGTGATCTCACTGGTCCTCTTTCTTGACTGTCACGTGACACCACTCTCTCATCACACGTTAGTATCTCAACTTTCTCTTTAGAGTTAGCTGATGCAACCTGTTTCTTCCCATCTGTTTTATTCCATGAAGACGCTGGTGGCAGTTCCTTCGCTATCATATGTTCATGCTGTGGTGAAAGCCATTCATTTTTAGCTATTTCTTCCTTGTTGACATTTCTCTTTTCATGCAGTACAATCAGTTTCTCCTTTTCCATCTCTTCAATTTGACCACAAGGCGGTATGCTTTCTCTATTATCAACAGAGTTACGTGACAAGGTATCTGTTCCAACATACTGTGACAAGTCGACTGTGGCAACGGGATCGCATGGCAGGTTAACTTTCTTAGTGGGATTGTGTGACAGGTTAACTAACGCAACAGGATTGCAAAGCAGATTGCCTTCCTCAGATGGATTGAATATAAGGTTCCCTTTCCCATCAGAATTGTGTGACAAGTTACCCATCTCAATGGAATTGTGTGACAGGTTAACTAACGCAACAGGATTGCAAAGCAGATTGCCTTCCTCAGCTGGATTGAATATAAGGTTTCCTTTCCCATCAGAATTGTGTGACAAGTTACCCATCTCAATAGGATTGTGTGACAGGTGGCCTTTTTTAGCGGGATTACGTGACAATTTATCTTCACCAAAACATGTCAACGATTTCTCTTTCGTTTTCTCTAATAAAGAATGATTACCTAAACTGTTGCTAGCGTTTTCCTGTAGTGCATTGCTCATAACTCCTATTGATAAAATTCCTTGTTCGTTGCTAAGTCTTGGTGAAAGTGGAGATTGTTTCTCTTTCAAATTTTTACCTTCTTCACTGTTTTTTCTTTTAAGAGACTGCGTCTGGAAAATCATAATCTCTTCAATATCATCATCGTTCAAAAAATTATCTTCATCGCCTTTGTCTTTCCTAGTTTCAACATCGCTGCTAAAATCGTCTTTGTCATTATCTCTCCACAGATGCTCCTCAAGTTTATCCAAATCTGTGGCAACGCAGTCATCTGTCCCATCATCCTCTTGGCTCGCACATACTTGATTCAGCTGTTGCTGAGTTGCTTTGCATGCTTTCAAAAGACAAGTAAGTTGAAGCCTAGACAAAAATGAAAACAAAGAAAAAAGTCAGTAAACTTTTCTTACAACCGAATTGTAAACAATTTAATGTGTTCCTTCATACTTGGTATTTATCAATGATTTCTCATACAAATCAGCCAACTGGATCATTGTAAGTTGTACTGAGCCATTTTGCCTTGTTTCCAAAAGAAAATTTGTATGCGGATTTAAGTAAATAACCACTACTGAGAACAAAAAAGCCGCCGGGAAATTTGCAAAGTTTCAAAGGCACCACAATGAAGTAGAAAACAACAGCTTTTTCTTCAAGGTTGCCCATTCTGTAATCCATTCCTTCCTCTCAGGTATGCTTGTGACATGTTGAATGCTCTATTCTTCTTATTTTAGCTACTGCTCATGTGAGTTCCTAAACAATGTGCTAAAAAATAATGGCATTGTCCCCTTTCTACAGTGTCAATATGTGTTTTAGTTTTTGCAAGCATGCTTTACCCCCAAAACAAAAGTAACCAGGATAATGGGAGACCTTACCACAGAAGAAAGCAAGGTGTTTTAAAACAGGAATCACTGATGCAAAGGCAAAACACAAATGTGACCGCAAATGGGGAAACATACTCTAATGCTTTTTCCATTAAACGGTTTAAGAAAAGGGTTGTAAACGAATACTAGACTGTTTTTTCCAGTTAACGAACAGCTACATGTAAGTGCTTTAAACGGTTGACCAAAGTCCAAAAATGGATAGGTGAAGGCATTAAACTGTTGACTTAGCTCACCAAAAATGCAAGGACATTACAGCTGTATGTGGTAAATAAAGAATTAAATCCTACCTTTCAGCTAAGTTTGTTAACTCATCTAATTCACATTCCTCAGGAATGGTGACATCACCAGTGTAAATGTGCCTCAACACAGGTTCAAATACAGATTGGTGCACGTCATCAAACTTCAAGCAAACCTTTTCTTTCCACGAATCACAAGATGCTGTATTTGCACAAAGAACTCTTTGTTCTACCAACAACTAGAAGAAACAAAATGACGAAACCATGAAAACTCATTAATTAATAAAACTACACAGAAGTTATTCCAGCAATTTCAAATGTTTTTGGTGTAAAAATTTTCAAACCAGTTTCATTTATTTTCCTTTATCTTTGACTGTGATAATGGAGCCCTTTCAATAATTATTCTGGTATGAGTATGAGTTTTTTAAATAAACAAAGAGCATGCAACAAGTGCACCAGTGTCAGTTTGCTGGGAAATCAAAATAGCTGTTGTCATTTACTACAAGTTTTTGCGAGAATGGTGTAGCGGTGAAAACAAGTCCTCGAAACATAGGTGATCTCGTCTTTTTGAAATCACAAAAGGGTTTAGCTATTGTTATTCAATACAACTGCTTCAAGTTCGTTGCTCACAAGGAGTAAAATGGAGCTTCCTCTGACATTTCTTCTTAGTAATTCGCTAAAAACTTGAAATCAAATCTCTAAATCGTAGTTGTACTCGTACTCAAATCTAAATCTCAATGTGAGGTCAGTAAACAAAAATAAAAACTGAACTGGTTTGAAAAATTTTCAGGCCAAGTACAAACTTAGGCAATGATAACGAGTCTCAACCAACCTGGACACTTCAAAATAACATTGACTTCATTTATCTATCCTATACAGTCTTGTTTCTTAAAGAATGCTAATGGTTCTTTATTGATTGCAAATACACATTATACACATTATAGAGAAAAGAAGTGTTTTTACACAAACCTGGGCAAGGACCTCTGATCTCAGTGATAGAATAAAGCTGTGTGCTACCATTTCTTGGCCATCTTTCAGTTTAAAGATGACATCGCTAAGATGCGAGTTGTTGACCATTGATGATAAATCCTCAAGCAGTTTTGGAACTCCATCTGGTATAGATTCACTCTCCTATGCACAACAGAGAAAAAGGTAAAAATTATCCATATTTGTGTTGAATTTCCTAAGAGTACATGAATTGAGTGTCACATCAAACACAAGCCCAGGAAATGAAATTTGCTTGTTTCTGTCATAAACATGTAAGTAAATTGTCATATGACAAAACAAATATGCATAATTTATAATAACTAATTCAGCAACAAACTCTTCATTTCATTATGGATATGGAGTAGTAAACAAAATAATTTACAACATCATGCAACCTTTCAATACCTTCTGCCCATGACTGTAAAAGGAAATGTTAGTAGCCAGTGGAGCAGTGCTGGCCTCTGATGTGTCTGCTTTTTAGGTTAGTAATTATTTTTGTAATAGATCTACAAAAACCACAGCTGAGCCTAAATAACAATAATTGAATTATTCACCTGGATTTTACTGTTTTCTTGTTCATCAACACAGAAGCCACTGGCTGCAACCAAATGTTGTGAGTCCATTGACATGTTAGAGACGTCTTCTTCTCCAACAAGCTCCAAAAGCATTTCCACATCAGCAGCTTGTGAGGGTGTTATCTCTGTACATTCACCGTTTTCAGTTCTAATTGTTTGCACCTGTGCAACAGATTCCTCCCCTTCTTTGGATCGTTCAAGATTTTTGTCTTCCTTGGTTTCGCCACAATTGGCAGCTTGGTCATTTAAATTGTTTGGAGCATTTTTGTTAGAAACTGCTCTCTCAGAGGCTGTTATCTGTTCAGGATGTTTCTTTTCTCTGATTGGTGATGCATGAGGTAGGAGGCCAGGGACAAAGAACATCTCAGAAGGCTTTTCCTTTAGAGCTGCTAATGACCACAGAGGACTGGGATGAGGTGCCTGTTTTAATAGTAATAATAATCATCATCAGCATCATGAAATCACGCAAATCTGGAACTTAAAAACAGAAATAATTCCTATTATTGGGAGAATTGGGTAATATGGTGGGTAAATATTATCTGGATAAATGGCTGGAGAGAATTGCCATCACAGACATGGTGGCTTATATGCAGGGTAGTTTTCTTAGGTTCAGCTAGTATTTTTGGAAAAGTATCAGATGTCTAAGGTCTTTAACTCATGAATGCACGCATGTGCAATGAACGAGTTATAGCCATGGTGGGGTTTTCACTTGGTTGGTTGGTTTTGGTTAGTGGGTGGTTAACTTTCAGGCATGCGCAGTGAATGAGTGATTGTAATGTAGCGTAATTTCACTCTGGCGCTGGTCGAAATTGGCAAAATTTTGCGTTTTTGGAAGGGAAATTTCTGAAACTTCAAACTTCCTTTTCAAGTTTACCAATTACTGAGGTGTCATCTGCATTCACGAGTTGGCTCACAGAAGCCTTTGATTTAATACACATGCAGTAACTCTGCCACTAGAGAAGTACTGTACTATCTCACCGAAATGCACCTTACAATCCCATGTACTGTTAATTAATTAACCTATTGGCTTCGGGTTTTCTTTGGACAAAGGTTTTAAGAAACACAAGGCCCATGTCTGGTGCAGGCACACTGGTTCCCAATGAGGCCTACTTGGTACACATACAGCAAGCTATGACACAACAACTGGCATGGGTATGTTGGTTGTCGTTCAAAATTTTCTGGGGTTTAAAAATTTCCAAACCAGTTTGATTTTTATATCCCTTTGCCTCAGATTATAGTGGCTGCACAAAGGAAAACACAAATTAAACTAGTTTGAAAAATTTTAGACCAGAAAAAAATTTAAACCACAAAAGGTACAACACCCTATGAAATATCACATACATTTACAGTTATCACCTTAACTTCAGCTTCTGGTTTTTCCTCATCTTCAATATCATGCAGAAAGTTTAGAAATGATTTGCTCAATGCTGGGTCAACAATGAAGCTGGACTTTGCAGCATCCTTGAAAACTTTTCTGCCCTTATCACTCTCAATCCCAAATCCACTGTTTGCGTCCATGGGGTTGTTGACATCTTCCTCATGATCTGATGTATTTGTACTGTCAACCTTGGTGTCCATGTCACCAGTAGGAACAGGCGGCAGGTAACTTGGAACATTTTGAACTAATCGGCTTGGTGCAAGAGCAGGAGTGCAAGATATTTCATCTTCATCATCACTGTTGTCCTTGAAAAACAAGAAATCAATTTTGTAACCTTGGGATGTTATCCCTGCTGTTGGTGGCTGATCTTACTATGTTTCATGGTGGGAAGGGTGAACTGATTTAAAGGAAGGACTCATGTCTGCAGGAACTGAAGTCTTGCTTCCTTTTCCCGCAACATTTGCCATGTGCTGGAAATCAAACTAAGCTGCACTTATACTAATGGACCAAAGGAAACACTAATGAGCAAGTATCTTTATTTCTGTGTTAAAAGTTGTGATCTATTTCCATGTAAATATTTTCATGAGTTTCTGTTTTGCTCCAATCTCTGAGCAGTTGAAACTCAGTTGGTTACTGAAATTTACATAGTAGCCAAAAGCTAAGTTGTACCATTTGTATAGAGTATTAGCCCAAGTATAGTTTATATTTTTGAAAGACAGTGTGAATTTTAAGTTCAGCATTCAAGTACATTGAGTCTCATGGATGACTAATTTCTTTTACATCTATTTTGATGGTGCCGCAACCAATCAGAAGGGAGATCAAACCACAGGGAGTACATGAGATTAGCTGTCCCAACAAATTAAACAGAGTAATGCTTTTTTGACTCCCATATTGTAAGTCAGAGAAAGTTAACTACTGCACAAACAGGTGCCAGGACATACTTGGGTGCAAAGAACTTGGGCTGCTCTCAATGCCACAGCTCTCTGAGCAGTCTCATCATCTCTGAGTAACAAGGGAGGCAATTCATTTCCACTGTATTAAAAAAATCACAAACAAAATATTAGTAAAAAACAAAGTGCTATGAGAATGCCTTGATCATATTTCTTAATGTCTGACCAATTTAAAGTTTTGAAAGTGCAATATATGAAATTCGTATATTTTGAACTGTGGATGAAAGAATAGATAAATGAGTGACCAGTTATGAGCAGTGACTGAGGGTAAAGTACCAAGTTGTTCCTGTTACATTACACTGAACCTAAAGGTGAGCTAAACACAGCATCATGTAGAGAGTGCATCAGAACTGCCATACCCTTTATTTTTCTTCCCTTTCCTCTTCACACTTTTCTTGTTGTTCGACTCAGGGGGTGGGGGTGGGGCCATGGAAGCTGACAGCGCCAAAGCAATCTGTGTTTCCTCATCAAGGTCACTGAGAAGAAAGAACAAAGACAGTCCTCTGATCAAATCAATCAAAACATTAACTAACAAATCTCCTTGCAGATTTAATACTTTAAGTGATTTGTGGTAGAAGAGCCACTCTTGTGAAACTGTAAATAAACAAATATTTGTTTCCTTTAGTTTGTTTAGTTTATTGTTTTCTAATAGGTACCCCCCCCCCCCCACCTAGTTGACAGTTTTCTCTGTTCCTATTACCTGTCTTCTCATTGTGTTGAAAATGCAAGAAGTTTAATTTTGATCAATTTGATTAAAGTGTGATTTATTGGAGGAAAAAATGATGGTGGATTCCCAGACATTCAAACCGTAATGCAAGGTTGTTAACCCCCCAAATAAAAAAATGCTTTTTGTAGTTACAGAAGCAATTTCTCTCACACAAAATAATGCCAAAAGAAGCAATAAATACACGTAACTGAATGATCAAATATCAATTTACTGATTGTTGAGTACAGGTGCAGCTATTCTGCTGTCTTACCCAACTTTTGGTACAACCCCTCTTCTCTTTCTTCTCCCTCCACTAGGTTGGCCAGTTCTTGACTCTGTTGCACTTCTGAGGTCAGTTCCAATGACTGCTGTAGCAGTGGAATCTTCCTGCTGTTTTTCACGATGCATGATCTCTAAAAGCTGATTTGTACCCACATTATACTCTTGAGCACATTTTTTCAGGTGCATTTGTCGAGACTGCAAAGAATGGTTTATGTACAGTGTAAATAGAGAGAAACGAAACCTCAAACAGTTCGTGACAAATGAAATTTCATGAAGTGTGTTTTGGCCAAAATTTGGAATTTATATCTTGGAATTAAGTGTATTGAGTTTTGATTTTATTAAATGCTCTTAAACGGTCCCTTTGGCCATGTTGTTCTGTCATTCGTCGTCAGCTTTACATCCAGTTTCGGTCCATTGGTGGGAATGTGGGAAGAAGAAAGGAGAGAAGTGAGAAGGGGGGGGGGGGGGGGTGGGTAAACTCTCTTTTATAAGCAATAGAGGTATGTGCTTAACCAAAGGTTACATTGTTTTTGTGCTGTTTTTATTAGAAAAAGGGTATACAGTGTAGATTTTAACCAGCTTGGTCTGAAATTGGCAATGGTTTTTAGTTCTGGTCAGAAATTGGATATCATTCTTTGGGGGAGCTACAAGCTGTGATGCAAACATGAAAGAAAGACAAGAGCAAAAGAAATCAAAAGAGTCATGCATGTGTATTACATGGAAAATGGGTCATACTTTTGGAGGCCTGGTCTGGAAACACATAAAGATTTTAAATTTAAATTCGATTAAAAAAATTAATTTTGTAAACTTGTACAGTGCACAATTCCATGACAAGATGGTAAAATATACTTTACAGTATGGGGACACTCTCCAGATTGAATCGGAATTTGGAAATGTTGGTTTTTGAGGAGAGGGGAAAACTGGGGTACCAGAGTAAAAACCTCTGGGAGCTGGATAAGAACCAACAACAAACTCAAACCACATCTGATGCCAAGGCTGGGAATCGAACCTGGGCCACATTGGTGGGTAGTGAGTGCTCTCACCACTGCTGCTCCCCAGGAAGCAGGGGTTGGTTGGTTATGCACTCAGCCCTTTAAGTGTGAAGAAGGCAAGTTAACTTCCTTGTGGGCAAATTCATTAGTTACCAAAATATATGATTGTTCTGGTTTAAAATGTCTTTTTTTGTTTAAAATTTTTCAAACCAGTTTAGTTTTTATTTTCCTTTGTGTAGTATTTGTTACCATAATGCGAAACAAAGGGAAATGGAAATCAGACTGGCTTAAAAATTTTTAAACCAAAAAAATTTGAACCACAACATATACAATTATTTACCTTAAAGGATTTAAAATTTTTGCCACAAATAGGACACTGTAACAGGTTTGAACTTTGACCTCCAACTTCATTTACATGTGACATTTCTTTGGCTTTACTAGCTTGATCACAACACCTGTTTATATGCTGTTGACGGCGTTGTGAATTCATTTTAGACAAGTCTTTTTGGCAAAGTTGACAGAAAAACAACTCTTCTCCAGTAATGTCATCAGTTGGTTCTGATAAACCATCTTCTGTGATCCTGTTACCCGAGTCTTTATCAAGACAGCCATTAATGTGTTGATTAATCGCATCCATATTTTCTGTTGGTAGGAAAGTCATACCACAAACAGGACAAGTCTGGTTTCTTGTGGAATCTGTTTTGTCATCAAGCAACTCTAAATCATCTTGACCTTGCAAATCAGTGTTATCCTGACTTTCTCCTTCATGTATGTTACTTACTTTGTCTCCTTTTTCCATTTCTAATTCCAGTTCTTCATGGGCATCTTTGTCCACCTGACGCAAAGACTTCATTTTATTTTGCAAACCTTTTGTATGATCTTCCATCTTGTTTCTTTTGTTACATTGATCCGTCTTTTGACTTTCAGATCTTCTGTTATACGCACATTTCTCTAACTGTACTAAAGGTTGGTTTAAGTTACTAATTGCTTTGCGTGCCCTTTTAAACCTGGAAATAGCTCTTGTAAAGCCTGAACCTTCAAGTTCTTCAGAGTTAATTCTCTTGCGTTTATTGGTGTATGCGTCACTACCAATAGCACCTGTTGTGTCGTCGTCATTAACAGCGTCATCATCATCATTATCACAAAATTCAAATGCATCATGCTTGGGATTTCTTAACTTCTCACCACAAACATTGAGTTTTAAAGAGTTAACACCGATTTCTTCCGTTAACTCTGCAACTTCATTTTCCAACTGCTCAACCCCTCCTGGCTGACGTAAGCTATCTGTTTGTCTTGATCGGACAGCTGTAAACACTTTTCCAGTTGATTGGGAGCAAGCATCATCATCAGAAAATTTCTCGGGTTTGGAACGCTTACTACGCGACAAGCATCTTTTAGATCGCGTGCGTTTCTCTTCCCCCGTCATGCAGACTGGCCCATAATACTTAATATCCTCCAAAATTTCTCAGTCACATTTTGAGATCGCGCTGTTAAATCAAGGCATGTTACAGTCAATTGAGTTTGATTTCCAGCAAAATAACGTTTTCAATTCAGTTTAAAATAATCAAAATTCCAAAATGAAATCCTTCCAAAGATGAACTAAAATTCAAAACGAATCGAAATAGCGCACAATCAAGGCTTGGATTTCTGTTCGTCGATTTTCTCCTGAACGGTGCGACGGAATTCCAGAGCCTTTTGAATGTTATACTCCTTTCTCTGCCTCTGCTCTTCAGTGTTGACAATAAGCTTGTATCTGTGGTAGAATCCAAAGCCGAACAAAATCAGCACTCCTCCAAAAACGGCTGGAAAAACTGTCCCGCGAAACGCCATCCTCTGTTTTTCCAGCAAAGCGCGCGGCACACTGCGCACGTGTCATAAGTATACCCGCTGACCCATGTGTATCGTTCTGTTTGTCCCCGCATAGCTTTTTTGTTCGCGTTTTTCTTGTCAAAAAGAGAGCAATCATTTTGCTTCTTTTTGGTTCGAATCGGTAAGTATATCTCTCAAGAACTTGATTTTGTTCTAAGGTCATAAACTGTAATCATATGAGCCAATTTACGTGTCAAGGGTTGATGTTCTTGGGTCACGCGACCCGCGCTTGAAACTGAATGAAACATGAAGATTTCACGTCTTTGACAGCGTATATTTAAGGTATTGAGAGATCGCCCGCACAGGTTTAAAACACCACTTCTTTTCTTTGCCAGCTGTTTATTTGTAGAGAGGATCAAAAGTATCTGCGCTTTCTCACTGTCTCACATGAGTTTGGCACGTGCTGCACCACCCCTCTCCCCCCATGAAGGAATTTGCCATGCTGTTCGCCCCTGGGTATTCGGTTTTAATTTACTGACCCCCCCCCCCCCCCTCAGGCAATATGAGGTAACAATCCCCATGAAATGCATGACCAACCCAGTTTTAATTCTTCTTTTTAGAAATCCGTATCGATGAGGCTGGTAATCTTGGATGACTATGACCAAGTGTCAGAGTGGGCAGCTAAGTATGTACGGAACAAGATCCTGAAGTTTAACCCTGGACCTGACAAGTTTTTTGTACTTGGTCTGCCAACAGGTATATTTGGAATTATTTATTACATGGCTGAAGAGGTCTGTGGTGAAAGGAATATTTATGCTTTTCATAGCAGTCCAAATTTTGCTATATGAAGCACTTATAGAAACCACTTGGGCATTTTTTTTTTACAGCAAAGTGTTATCAAAATAGGTTTAAAAGTATATGGTTTTGTGTTAAGTAGAAGCATTTACCTGTGTGTCTGGCGTGCAACTTTAGCATAACCTGTGTGAAAGTTGTATGGAAAAATTACAATATTAACATCACATTACCTGTCAATCATCTCTCTTGCACTTGCACTTGCCAATGTGTAGTTCCTGAAATATTTATACCCCTGAAAAATCTTTCCCCTACCATCACTTCAGAGGGAATTTGAAATTCAATGCTTAGAGGGCCCCCCCCCCCCAAAAAAAAAAAAAGTTGAAAGTATGAAGCTAAATTGGATTTCCAAGGGTTAGGGTCTTTCAAATAATCTGTTCGAAGGGGGGGGGGGGGAGGGGGAGGAGTGGATGTTTTCTGGAACTGCACTGTATATACACTCTATGTACTTTGTTACAAGTAAATTAATAAAAGAGCTAACTTAACTAGCTTCTTCTGTCCACATTTAAGTAAAAATTATTATTGATTGCCTAGGTCTGTGATATGCAAATAAAGAACAAGACTAAATTTTTTCCATTACAGACCATTTCCTTGTTCTTGTGTCATTTGGTATTAGTTCCAACATCTGAAACTGCTTCAGTGTTGTTAAGTGAGTAGTCCAATTGGCCCTTTGCAGGTAACGGTCTCATGGTACAGAATCCATCATGCTGGAAAGACAAATCTTGAATTTTCTTTGTTTTTCCCAGTGCATAGCTTGCACTCCAGCATGGTGGATTTTGTACCATGTGACTGTAAATAGCTGCAAAGGGCCTATTTCAAATCATATTTCAGGTAGTTCACCTCTTGGAATGTACAAGAAGCTTGTTGAATTCTATAGCAAAGGAGAGGTTTCCTTCAAATATGTCAAGACTTTTAACATGGATGAATATGTTGAGCTGCCCCGTGATCACCCTGAAAGCTACCATTCTTTCATGTGGGAGAATTTCTTCAAGCATATTGACATAGATCCCAAAAATGCACACATTTTGGATGGGAATGCAGAAGACTTGGTTGCGGAATGTGACGGTTATGAGGAAAAGATAACGAAAGCTGGAGGAATTGATCTGTTCATAGGAGGTATATGTCATTTTTATTTTCCTGTCAGATAACAAATGCGTGACAGGTGTGACTTAACCTTGAACATGTGCAAAGTTATTTATGTTTAAATAATCTACTGCCTAATTTCTGCGTGCTCTCAATTGGCAAACCAAATCCTGTGGTGCAAAATCAGATGCTATGAATTGTCAGATGAAAACTGGTGCTCAATGTTATAGAAGAGGAGTAACCAAAAACCTGATAAAAAGTCTGACATACTTACTCTATAGGCACCAACCTGCCACTTCGTCTGTTCTATATAATGTTTTATTTCCTGAGCAATGTTCCCAAAATTATCCATAACCCCTATGAAAGGAACTTTTTCTAAGATCCCTCTACCTCTCTGGGATTGCAATTTAGCCTCTCATTTTCCTTTTACATTTTTTTGGCCTTTGAGAGCCCCCTCCCACCCAACCCCTCTGGAATGTTCAATCCCTATAGTTTGTGTGTGGTGGGGAGAAGGGGGAGGGGGTGTGGGAGTGGGTATTTTCTGGAGCTACACATTTAGTCAGTATTGTAGTTTCCCAATGATGCTGGTAAAAAATAATCAAAGATTTTTGTCTGGAGCCCACAACACGCTAGATGTCAGATTTGAACGTAGGTTGGATTAGTCTGAGGTTAACCTAGCCATCTGTAACAACTTTGTTTCCTCAACGTACATGTACTCTTCTGTTGTTCTACAGGAATAGGAAGTGACGGTCATATCGCATTCAATGAACCAGGCTCGTCACTGGTCTCAAGGACTCGTGTCAAGTCCTTGGCAAAGGAGACAATCGTAGCTAATGCCCGGTTCTTTGATGATGACATCTCCAAGGTGCCAACAATGGCTTTGACTGTGGGTGTGGCTACTGTGATGGATGCTAAAGAGGTATGTTGTCTGCATGGTTTGAATCCTGGACTAGTTTGTTGAATGTGGGGCACTTAGCTTGTTTGAGGAGGTGTGAACCCTCATATAGAAATGATTGGGTGATCACTGGAACTTTTGAAAAAGACCCCAAAAACGTATTTTGTTGATATCCCTTAAATTCATTTACATCCTTAACAGGTACCAAAACAGTTGAATTGCTAAATAGTTCCTGTCATTTTTTTTCTAGAGTGGTGATCATTTCAGATTTTTGAACCCGTAGTGGTACCAATCCACCATTTTTGCCCCTCAAAGGCATGGTGATCAACCATCATTTGTAATATGGGATTCCTCCCCTACCAAGAGATCTTTTGATTCTTGTACGAGTACGAGTATGAGTTTTTCCAATAGACAAAGAGTGCACGATGAAACATTCTTTAGAGAGTTTGAGCTTCTCAAACCATGAATAATTCTTGGACAAATTCAAGCGTAAGTTCACCAAATTTTCTGGTAATTAAGATCACTTTTCGAAACCTCCTTCATGGTAGTAATTTCCTTCGTTTTCTGTTCATGAATTATTAATGAGTTTGAAAATTTTAAATAAGTTCTCCCAACTAGTACTATAAGACATATACCAAGAACGGTGAAGAGAATTCGCATGTCAATATTAGGACCTAAAAAAATTGGTTCTTTCCTTAGGTTCTGATTTTAATCAGTGGTGTTAAGAAGGCTCATGCCCTGAGGTACGCGACCGAGGAAGGCGTGAATCACATGTACACAGTGTCGGCATTTCAGCAGCACCCGCAGACCATCTTTGTTGTTGATGATGATGCTACGATGGAGCTGAGGGTGCGCACGGTCAAGTACTTCAAAGGGCTGATGGATGTTCACAACAAGTTGGTTGAGGACCCACAAGATCCAACTGCTCCGCCTAGCGCCAAAAGGCTTAAGTCAGTGTCATCTGCAGAAGATTTGAAAAGCATGAAATGATAGATGAAGAACTTAGAAAATGAAAAATATCATTTATTCCTAAGTGAGAACTGAATCAACCCGGTTTGAAAATCTCTTATGTGCTTAAAAAGCCTGAAATGTTTGTGAATACAAAACGACCCAAGTTTCTCAAATTCCTTTTCAGTAGAACAAAAAACTCAAGCTTAAGACGAACAGGTAAAAGAATTATTTTTAGATAAATAACGAAGGTAGAAGGAAGTTTTTGGAAACGCGATGTAAGTTAAGTCTTAATGTACACAATAAATTAAATAACTTTCCCTACTTTTGTTGAAAAAATATAATGAAATATTTGAAGTGAATATAATGAAAACTATTTTGGCAAAGACGTTCTAGTTTTTTTTCCTGCTAGGGGACTTTCTCGGGGTCATTTCGTGAAGCCGATGCCAGGTACCAAATATCGTCGACACACATTGGTTTGCCCGTAAAATATCGATACTCGTGAGTCCTAGTGTTGGCTGTCTCGATACTGTTCTATCACTACTCACGTGACTATTTGGAATAGGATGTTGCGTTCACACTTGAATTCTCGCAAGCTGAAGTGTATTACCGTTTTCTGGTATAATGCATCAGTCATTTCTAGCAGTGCCGGTTTTGCCCTACGTACAACGCTGACCAACTGTTTCTTTTTTCCTTTTTTTGAAACCTTTGCCCGTAAGTTCCTCAACCAATGAGAATTAAAGTGACGGCAATCGTGTTTTCGTGTCACGCGTTTTCCCTCGCTTGACTCCGTATTTGCTTCGAATCCTGATTGGTTCATGCTGCTGTTTGCGTTCGTTGTGATTGGTCAGACGGATTTCTTTGAGTTTGGTTTTGCGATAATCAGTTGAAAACCACTACAATGAAAAATTGACCACTCAACGATCTGTTGTCGGTAAAATTCCACCGGTATTGTACGTAACATGCAAACATACACAGCGCGAAATACACAACATTTTGTTTATGCCACAGATATTTTTAATAATTCTCATAAAATTTTAGAGTTTTTCAAACAATTTTACCAAAAGCTAGCAGGGTATTTATTCTTTATTACCATTATTATCACTGTCGTTTCTTTGTGCAATTGTTATATGTTTTGTCTACATTAGCTTCATCTAAACCGCTTGTGTTCCCCCCAAAAAAATTAATATGGGAAAATTTTTATTGCAATTAGAGTTTAGCCGAAAACATTTGTGTTTTGCCCATTAAAAAGGGTGCTAGACAACTTACCACCCCAAAACGAGAACTTGGTCTCAGGAAATGGGAGGTCGTTCTAAATTTTCAATCGGATATCTCAGAGGATTTAAATGATCCAAGCTGTGAATATTGCTTTCCTTTGAAACTGTTATTTGTTTATCTTTATCTTTTTTCAAGTGAAATTAAAAACTGAAAAAATTACTTATGCTCACTCAGGAGCTGTAAAGGTAACCGCATGATAAATAATGCAATAATTGTTCGGATACAACCAGCTGTGTGCTGTCAGACAACTGCGTTGTTACCTGTATACCTTTGGAGTTAGCCGTGAGTTACCTAGCAACGCGCGCCCTACCTTGACAAGAGTTAAATAGTAATGAACTCCACCACAAGAAAATAGTTTTCTTGAACCCTTTAAAGAATTTTAAAAATGAACTTTTGTAACAACAATCTTTTACAACTGGATTATTAAGTTGTCATGCAATGGGTTGCAGACCCAGTGACAAGCTCAAATGATAGCCCAACTCTACCACAATTAGGTAATAATAAATTCCACCACAAGAAAATTGTTGCGGTTTCCAAAAACACTTGCACTGTGGCGGCACCAATCTTCCACCATTGGATTCTTTTTCAATTCATCTCTATTTTCACAGTTTTCATTCAACAGGAAAGTGTAAAGTGTCCCTAATGAGTTCGAGTGTTTAACTGTTTGCATCGGTAAAATCTTCTGACTGTTTCTGGATCATATCATTGTACTGTTCTAAATGAGATCGACAGGTAAATATTGCTTATGATTTCTGTGGCCTCGTACCTGCTGTTAAACTGTAATTTAATTTCAGCTCCAGCTAGCTGTGACGAGGAAATCTTGAATTTAGTTGAATTATATCTTGCACGTCGTCAAACTATACCAAAGTAAAAGACGGTGAGTTTTGGTCGATACTCGAGAAAGATCTGTCGACTTTGCATAACGCACTGAGAAAAATCCTACAAAACTTGCAGTTTATTGAAGTATGTTTTCGAATGTCTCACATTCACATTGAAGCTAATCAGTAAGGTCAGATTTCCTCCTTTCCACAGAACTATTTTTCTGTCCAACCAACCATAAGATTACTGAAAACAAACAGAATAATATTTTGAATGGTGTTCATGTTTGCACTTCAATTCTTGGCCTGCTGTTTGATGTGTGAGTATTGTATTTTAACTTTGTATTATAAACTGGTTTATGCTTTGGTTTATTGAAGATCCCTCTTACTCCGAGAACGTTCTCAAAAGGTACGAACAAGGAAGGATGATTTGCCGGGGAGATGCTTGAATCAGTATACGTAGAAAGCTGACATTGGTAAGCCACTTTATATTATTAATGATCGATGGATTAGGAAAATTTTCACTAATGTTATTTTCAGCTGCATCACTTGGTTTCAAGCACGTTTTCGTTAATGAAGCAAATTAATTTTCGTAATTAGTTGAATATTGTAAGACATCATATCTAAGCCTCACGCGAATGAAACCTCTGAGTTGCATGTGAAGATGGTTGTGGAACGGAGACGAAAGGCTTTGTATTTTCTTTTTTGTGTTACACTGTCAAAGTAAAGTGTGTCATACAGTTTATTATCAGGGTGTAAAATCATCTCAGCTTCCTGTGTAAAATTGGTTCAGTATAAACCAATGAGCCGAGATAATGTCACCTCAGATCATCGTGTACACAGAAACGTAAAATACAAAATGTGTAATTAATTTCAAAAAATACGAAGTTGTTGTGCCAACAAATTGGTAACGTGTAGGGAACCTTATGTCTGAGTGTGAGAGTTTTTTTAGTTGCATATTTCATGGTCTATAAGAGAGTTAGTTTCTAAAGAAACTGTGCTGCTGCGTCGGTGGGGAGTAGAAACGAATGTTATGTTTCTCAAAAGAGTTGATAACTAAAGGCAAATTGGCCACCGTAAAGAGATTCGAGTGTTATTCCATTCCATGTGTATATTAGGAAGCCAGGAGAGGATTAAAATCAATACTGGGAAACCAAGGAAGATCCGAGCTCGATTTCTTTTCTGCCCTAATAAACTTAGTACTTTTTCATGCCACTTGACAAGGAACATTGGTGGTGAAGGTGACAGCTTCATTTAAGGGTGTAAGGAGGACCAAAGGCTGTACAATGATGCCTTAGACAAATTTCGCTCAAAGCACTAGGGTCCAACTAGCTCGAGCTGCTCGCTTTCCTATCTCGAAAAGAAACTCATTTCGGTTGGATATTCGTTACTGACTATCTCGCATTACCGCTCTCTTACTAAGCAGTTTGGCCCAAACGTTCGTGAAAACTGTTCAGTGGAGAGAATTGATAAGGAAGTTTTGCAAATCGTCGATTCGCTGGACTCATAAGATTGATTGAACCACCACGGAGGTCTTCAGTTCATTGTTAAAACCTTTCTTGAAATCCTAGCTGATTACAGAAGGCAAGCCCTACCATTATTCATAAATGCAGTTTAAAACTTTCGAGTGCCATTCGTTGTGAAATGTGGTAGGGCGCAACGCAATTATTATTATTATTATTATTATTATTATTATTATTATTATTATTATTATTATTATTATTATTATTATTATTATTATTATTATTATTATTACTAAGGGGATCGAAAACTCCGAGAAGGAGGAATTTAGATGTTAAGGATAGGGATCTAGAAATAGAGAAGGGTCAAGCAGGACTTCCCTAGACTCAACAGTTATAGATACTTTATTATTGGGTTGTACACAGAAATGTTCATTTTTTAATTTATAGATAGTTGTTTATATCTGCTCTGTTGAAACCACCAGACCACCAAGAAGTCTTTTTTAACTATCGCTTTACCAACACTTGTATTTAAATCTGTATTTAATTTTTCAATGAGAAGAGTTTAGTAAAATTTTCCTTATTATTTTAAAAATTATTATTATTATTATTATTATTATTATTATTATTATTATTGTTATTATTAAAAAAAATTATTGCTGGAATTGTGCTTGAAAATAGTCTCTTTTTTAATGGAAATAATAGCTCTTTTTATATATACTTTAAACGTGTAAATAGCAATTTGTGTGGAATATTTTAATAAAGATACATTTCATTTAATTTATTTATTATTATTATTATTATTATTATTATTATTATTATTATTATTATTATTATTATTATTATTATTATTTAAATCAATCACTGTGAAAAATTCGCAAAAAAACCAAAGCCAAGAACGGTATTCCTGCAAGTTTGAATAGCAGTGTCGTGAAACGCCGGAAATGCCCTAAGTTGAAATGAAATCTCGTCTTCGTTGTTGTACTCGTACTAGAATCTAAAATGTAGGACTGAATGTATGAATGGAAGTTCTCCAAAACAGTGCATGATTTTATAAAACGAAAGCTTGTCAATAGAAGAACAATATTTTCTTTAAATGTCAACAAGGCGTGATTCATGATATGCCCTCTAGTCATTGAATGGTTCAAATAGGACAAATTCTACAGGTATATAAATATTATAAACCACTAGAAATCAGTACATATTTGTATAAAAGTGGATATTCTCGTCTCGATTGTCAATATAACGGTGTCAGCAAAACCTAGCTAATCTACAGTCTGCTCGCGGCAAGCACTTTCGAAAATTGTACTGAGTCTGATCTGATTGCTTCGTTTTGGTCTCCGGCAACGCGCATTAAATGTTGCCCTCCTCCATATTCCTTACAAATATTCATCTACATGTATTTTTAATGGCTGTTTTCTTGAGGGTGCATAATGTTATAGCCGCTTAACTTTCAACCTGGCAAACAAAGCTTCACTCGTTCATGACTTGGGCCAGAAAGAAGCATCACTCATTCAGTCAAAGCATTGTTTTTATCAGTGTAAATATTTTTTATCCCTTTTATTTGTCATTGTTTTCTTTTCTCTCTTTCGTCACAAATGTTTTTATACCCGTTTTATGCCAGGTTATTGTTCAAAATTGTGTTGTAGCCACCGCGACGTGATAGAAAATTCGTTTAAACATGTACATATGTGCTCTAATGAGTTCTTGCTTTACCTACTACAGTTTTACTGACTTACTGCCTCTACAGCTTACTTAACGATCGTTGCCAAGTATATTTCGGCAATTTCAAATTGATATTTTGGCGGTCGGTTAAAAAAAGAAACAAAAAGCGATGAAAACGATCACGAAAACTTAGAGTCGAAATTAAACACCGAACATCATTATCAAAAAAAAAAACCTACTGCGCTAACATAAAGGTGGAAAACAATAAATTCTGCCAGTACCTACTTTTCATAATATTCGCCAATGGCTTTAATTAATTATACAGCCATCTGCCGGTTCCTTGAACATTGTGATTGGCTTATAAAACAGAGTAAAAACAACAGATGGCTTGGGTAACAAAATCATTTTGATCTTTGAAAATAGAGACGAAGCCTGCCCTAAAGTCTTTGAATTTTCATCTTCTTGAATCTCGCTGTTTATAACGAAACGCAAGTTCTTCATTTGCCGAGAACAAGAAATCCAGCGCGAGTGGGCACAAACTAAGATGGCGCGTTGGAAACTTGTAAAAGCTGAGGTTAGCATATGTTTATTTTTATGTCTCTCCTCTTACATTTAACAACTACAATGTTAATTCCGCCGGATCTTTATGCTTTACTTTAGCGATTTTAAATTCAGAGTATGTTCTTTGTTGTTTGTATCAAATTCGAGAATTCACATATTTAGAGGATAATCTTTAGGATTTGCCGGCCATATCCGTAACGTTCCGAGACCTTCCTTCGCCTTACTGAGGTCTAATTTTAGTCAAATTCAAAGGTCTATAAGTGAATCTTCAATGTAATTCAATAATAACCACTCAGCCAATTCACTTCAGTTTTTCTGTGGACTCACATATAAAATCTTAAAGTTTAAACTTAGAGTGCGCTGATGCCAGCCATGTTTGCTTAATTTTATGGAAACCTTTCTTAGAATGATTATGTTTGAGAGACAATATTTAAATACAGTCGGTGGCGCTTTCAATTTTTACCAAAATGCAAATAAATGTGTATATCTCATACTGGCGAAAAATAAATCCGGCCTCGCTTCACGCTATCTAAGATAAGCTATTAGGAGGGTCTTTAATTCTGGTGAGACACTTGTCCGCCTCTTCAATATGCCTTGACCGTAATGAAAAGGGAAGCTGGCGCACTATTGTCAATTGGCTGAATTATAATCAGCAATGCTTAGTCCCAAACGTATTTCTCCTTTCAAATGTTACAAGTCAAAACACGAAAATCTGGAGGCTTGTAATCAAGATATTTCCGGTGAGAAAACTCACAATGCAAAGATAGTACTAGCGCTTGCAGTAAAACTGGCCGTTATCTTTGCCTGTTACCTAAATTTTTCACGTCAGAAATTATGAATAATTATTGTATCGAAAAAAATAATAAATAAACGTGTATGTTGCTATCAACGAGCAACACGTTTCAGGAAAAGTAGTAACTTTACTGGAAACCACAGTATCATATTAGAAAGCTCGTTCGATTTCTAAACGACTTCTTAGAATGTGTCTGATGCAAATCTTCCAATTTAAAACACACGGATAATCATCTGCTAGTTATTTATTTCGGGCTCGTTCTAGAGCGGCGTTTGGAGACAGGCTTCAAACAATACACACATGTCACTTATTCATGAAAGCATCCTCCAATATTGAATAAGGCAAATGAAACGTTGACACTGTTATTACAGGTAAACCGAAGGTTTTTTATTTTAACACCCACGTACATCAGTAACCCAAAAATATTCAGCTATTATTTATCGAGGTGGTGATGGATAGAAGTGAACTGATATTTTTGGCGAGGTAAATCTACCGTTTTTTAATTCACCGTTTTAGAGTGCCTCGTACCCAGACGTCTCTCCCATTATGCAAATAGGAGCTTTAGCAACGGCGACGGCGACGGCAACGAGAACTTCAAAAAAGCAACAGACTTAATAACCAAAACAACAACTCTGCACATGCATTACACTTTTTTGGTACATTTATTTACCATCACTACACGACTGGGACGTGAAATTTCCTTGGACGTTTTATGGAGGACGTAAACACACGACGACGAATTTTTCTTTCTCTTTCTAACCTTGGGTGCGGCCTCCAAGAATTCAACCCCAGGAAATCTCACCTACATTTGACATTTAAAGCGAGTTGGAATAATCGCGACGACGTTCGAAAAAATACGAATTCGTTTTAGTAGTGTTGTTTTCGCTGCAGGTCGCCGGCCATCGTTGTTGCTAAAGCTCCCTAATTAAAGACGCCGTTTTTCACGTTCCCATGGTGCCCCCCAGTACCAATTAGTCACTTTATTTCTGACAAACTGGCAAAACCCTTGTGAACGTACTCCAAGGTAGTTTGAATAGCCAACGAGGGTACGAAAAGCACTATCTAATGGTTTGGTGTATTTTAATTCAAATTATCGCTGGTATTTGTAATCTGTTTAAACCCGGCAAGCAGTTTTTTTTTTTTCTCCCAAATTTGGATACTCTACGGTAGGAAAGCCTTCTATCGACTGCTATAACTCCAACGATGGTCATTTTAGATTTATGTACCCTGTATTCCATTGCGAGTTGAAGAAAAAGTAGACCACTCTTCTACAACAACAACAACCTTTTACAGTGCAACGTTGCGATAGCACCACCTCTGCCTACTGAGTGCCACTCTAGCTAGCTGTCTTTAAATGTCAAGTAATTTAATAGCTATTTCTTTTGGATTATAATTTCCTGAAGATATTATTAAAACGTCATTCATGTCATTTGAATTCCAAATTTAACCCCTCAAAAATATTTCACCGTCACAAACACTTCCTCAGGTGAAGGTGTGTGTTGTGAGCGGTTTTATTTATGATTATTATTATTATTTCGGCACGGAAACGACGAACACAATTGAAGAACTTTAGCGCTTTTCCTCTTCTTCAAAGTGTAAGTTCAACTCAGTTTGGTTTTTTATATTTCATTAATATATTCTTTGTTTACTAAAGGTCTGCCATGATTTTGCCCTTTCTTACTGAACACAATTTTCCAAATACATATGTTCGTTCGCTCAAGCTGTTCAACACAGGAACTGTTCTATTTCTTCCTGTTTCCTCGTGTTTTCGTTGTTATAACTCTCAGAGAAGTTAGCCGTTTGCAGTTTCCACGTAAATTCTACTACTGATACAAAAATTTACGGCACGATTAATACAGCGTGGATTATCGTTCTTGTTTTAAAATACGTGTATTCGGAAATATGTAATTAATACACGTACCACCTGGGCAACAGTTTTATGATAAAAGAATTTCCACACTTAAAAGCCCTCGCACATAACACCATGATTTGAGGAATATCTCTGATATCTCATCGATTTTTGTATCTTTTCTCCCCAGAATAGTTTTTGGTTCTCAGTGTTCATTGAGAACATCGTCTTTTCACCCATCTTTACAGAAACTGCACCGACCATTCATGTAGCAGAAGCTGTATGCCTGCATCACTGACTGAATGATACATAATTTTCATTTATTTACCAGGCTTTATCATACCATCACACTTATTCCATCATGAGTCGGAAGGTCATCGGTTTGATTCCTGTTGGGTGAACTTAATCTCGTACCCTGATCTCAGTCGGTTCGGGAATGTCGAAATGGGAGATCTGGGTACGAGATTAGGGAGAACTCGGATTTCTTTTTTCCGAGTATGCCTGTGTCACTCACTGAATAAGACATTATTATTGGGAAGATGTTAATTGATTGACAGTACTCTGCGCAATATGCGGGCTGTTTCAAGGAAAGTGGTCTTTTGGACTTCCCAGTTGCTGTTGTTATTATTAGTTTTTTTCTTTCTAAGCTGGGTCCAAACTTTATTAGTCTAGCTTTTATTTCCAGAGGCAGCTACAACTAGTTGCAAAAAGACTTGAGACACTGTAACATATTTGGCCTTAAATGAAGTTGCCGTGATCACGTGCTTTCCATTCCCCCTCCCCCCCTTATCAATGTTGTTAGCAATGCAAGATGACGCTCAAAATTGGAGGAACAACTTTGTATGGAGGGGAGGGAGGGGGGTACTGTCATGTCTCACAGATTTATGAGCGGCAGCAATTTGAAGTGGTAAAGGGCGATTTTTGGTTGGAGTGTCTCACTATTTTTGCAACTGGTTGTAGCTTGTGATTTGTTTGATCGTTTGCTTGTCCTCATTGGTTGTTTTTGGTTACGAGTTGCTCTCTCCAATGAAGCAGTTTTAACCAAGAGCTGAGCTCACTCTCTATATTCACCTGTTATGTCCGCTAGCCAGCGCTGTTCCAAGTGGCGAGAAATTTTGGTCCGCCCGCTACTTGCCAGTGGCGGTACTTTTAGGGAACCTTTATAAACAACTACTAAAACTATTATTGTTGTTTTGAAAGATTTTATTGGTTAACTTCTCTTTTATTATTTTTTAAGGCTAGGATTCGGTAAGGATGAATTTGTCAAGTTAAATGAGTTTGTAAGTGTACAAAGTAATATTAAGTTAGTACTTTTTAAAAGCTAAGGAGAGTCACACGGGTGAAACGTAAATAAGCGAAGTTGAATGCTAATAATAACAAAAAAAAAATTTCTTCGCTAAAGAAATTTAAAAGTCAGTGATGTACTAGTTGAAACTGTTCTGGAACCAAATAAACAATAGTTCGAGGCTTGGATTCCATCTGCGACAGTTTCAAGTCATAATTTAATTTTTCTTTGCAAAGTAAGTGAAATAAATTTTACAGTTTCATTTCAAGAATTCAGGCCATAAGTGCAGCCGCGTTCAATTAACTTGAAGCAACTACAGCAGTATAGCCCGCTTTAGGCTAAGTCGTGAAGCTTTCTATACCCTGTTTTAAGGCAGATTAGAAGACATTTTTTTATTGCGTCGACGAAAGAGACGCTCCCTAATCGAGTCGTCCCAATACTGTCCATCATGACCAGCGCGCGCGTTCCTTAGCGCGAGAAATCGAGAAAAGAGGTTGTATGTCAATGCCATTTTTCAACGTCACCATAGCATTATGAATAGAGAACTTTAGATTCTAGTACGAGTACGAGTACGACTACGAGTTTCTCCAATAAACAAAGAGCGCGCGCGCGTGAACCAGTGTCATTTTGGCGGGAAAATGTGATAGCTGTCGTCATTTTACTACGAGTTTTTGTGAGAACATCGTAGTGGCGAAAACGAGTCCTCGAAACGTAGGTGATCTCGTCTTTTTGGAAGCACGAAAGGACTTCACTATCATCATTCAAACCAACTGCGTCAAGTTCGTCGTTCGTAAAGAGTGAAATGAAACTTGCTGTGATATATCTGTTCTTAGTACTTCGCTAAAAACTCGAAGTAAAATCTCGTAGTCGTACTCGTACTCGTACTAGAATCTAAAGGTCTCTAATATGACAGTCCATCATGCCCAGCGCGTTTCGTGCCCAGTGCCTACCGCTGTACATGTTCCTGAGCGAGCGCGTTTCGGGTAGATAACCCTTTCTCAGTGTGGAGAAAACCGCTTTTCGTACTTAGAACCCTCTGTGCACATGCATGTTATTAAGCGCGAGAAATCGAGAAAAGAGAATGTGTATCGGATATGATTGTTATAAAAATAAATATCAAAAGGTGTCAAAAATGGTTTTAAAAAAACATAGACGTTTCTTCAGTGTGGTCAAGTCACTCATATCCGAGGAACTTTTCTTTCACCGTTCATTACAAAAACGTCACAATAGCATCTTGACGTCCCGCGCGCGTTTCGTACCGTTCCTCGTGGTTTCACCGCGAAAAGTACAAAACGAAAAGTATAAGACAAGGTAAGATCCCTAAGATCCTTTTCTTTCTGAAATATCCGCCGCATCCTTGGTAGGATACCCTGTAAACACCTGGGACTGGTTGCATAAAACGTTTCTACGATAACACGGCTGTTGACAATTGTTCCCAGACAATAAGCTAATGTTTTGCAACTATACTTACAGGTTCCTATAATCTTAACATGATTTATGCAACCCAGTTAGGTGCCTAAGGGCCTAAGTCGACGCACTATAATCTGCGATTACTACTAGTCTACCTACTAATAACTGTTACACTTCCCTGTAAAGGCCAAATGAACTGGGGGACGGTTCAACGGCTGCGGACAGGCATCAGGGAACTGATGGGGTGATTTTGCATCTTCGGTCGCCACGGGTATATCTGTAGTTCCGGTAGCCAAAACACCTTCGTATGATCGGTAAATCTCGGTGCACTATCGGAAATCAGGAAATTTTAAACGGGTTTCTCGGTTCCAGACTTCCCACAGACAGGCTAAGTGCTTGCAACTCATAATGGCAGCGAGCAAAACGGATCTGACTGACTTTTAATTGATGCAAGGGACCGTGCGCGGGCATAATTTTCTTTAACCAATAAGCACTTAAGGCGAGGACCACAGGAATGAATGTACGTGTAAACAGAGCGTTATGTTCCTGCTGTGTACATTATTTATGCCCTCTAAACCTGGTTGAGTAAAATTTAAAAGCCAAACTCGAGCAATTTTAAGTTCGTTATTGTTTTAAGGTGACAAATTCTCGAGGTCAAATGCCATAAATTAAAAATTAAAATTTAACAGAAGTGGGGCTTAGTTGGAATTATAAGAAACCACCTGCCTTTTAAAATCATTTGCATTTTTGAAGAATTAATTCTGACAACGAGCTTTTACAGCGTTTATTACAAGGCTACTGGTTTAGCGCGGTCTGCGTTGTTAAAATTGTTTTGAAGACGTTTTCAAATTCCATCTCTTTCTAAAACATGAATTGCGAATTGAAACAAGATTAAACAAAAATTTTTGGAATCAAGTGGAATCAAAATTTCGTTCTTCGGCTTTGCAATATATTCCCGGGTTCCATAGTGCTCTAGGTGGACTCAAACCGCAGCCTAGGCACAGGCCTGATCAAAAAAGACGCGAATTTTTTTCTCCCGTTTTGTTAGAAAAAATCTCGTCACCCTTATCATATAAAGGGAAATATATGGAATTTGTCGTTCTCGCCTCTCGAAAAGCGCGCGAAGCAAATGTGGTCAGTATGACGTCACAGATGCAAGCGACGAGAGCACTTCCTGTGAGTCGGTAATAATATGTTGCAACAAAAGCAAAATGGCTTCGCAGAAGGCGATCGATTCATAGTTCAGAATCAAACATTGAATTGTAAGCGACGAACACAAAATGTCCGTTTCCCGTCGTTTGTTAAGTTCTCGCAATGTTTCTTTCGCTCCGCAATTGGGCATTAAAGGCCTGGTAAGTCAATGATTTTACGCTCGCATTTTATAGGCTATAAACCAAAGAAATTGAAAGTTACACCTCCCTGTACGTGCTATATTTGATTTTAGCGAGAAAGCTCAATGCATGATGTGTATAAGAACTGCTGATGGTTTGTTTGCTAACATGAGATACTAAGAGCGATTCAGTTCGCCGGGCAGTTTAGCGAAACAGTAAGCTTAATTTACTCAAAGCTCCACTTGGGCGTACTTTTCAACGATACGATTTGTAAGACAAAACGAAAACAGCATTACAGCGTTGTAGCGACCCCCTTTCGACATTTGATTATTTTTTGACAGAATTATTTACTTTTATGGAATTTTTAAGATGTCACTGCATTCCTGGGAAACCACGCAGTGCATCCCACTGTCATCTGAAGATGCATTTTAGCAAAAAAATGTTATTTTGACTCAAAAGACCTCTAAAAGCTCGCCTATTTTATCAAGTTTTATTTTAACAAACTTTGCAATCAAAGGATAAGCAATAACTGAGCCAGTTTTGAATTCTGAAACGACGAACTTTACTTTTTAGCGGCAGGTTTTGTTTCAAATGATCTTCATTTTAAAAGTAAGCTATGAATATTTTAAGAATTCGTTTGATAAACTCGGGGCTAAAACTCAGCATTAGGGCGGAATGTTTATACTTTGCCTTTTGCATTAATACTAAAGAATGTAAAATATCAGCTATTTTATTCTTAATTCTTAAAGGAATATATAAAAATATGTTCTTTTTTTGCTATATACGATGGCGTCTTTGGGCAAAAGCAGAGTTGCTTCAAAACACTTTATCGGTGTTTTTTCATGTCACAGGGTAAACAGGTAATTAACTTCGGTATCGCCAGGTATTCTTCGATCGTCGCATACGGATTTGTACTTTTGATCAGATGGCTTCAAAAATAAGATGCAATCTAACCCTAACAGCGATTTTATCTAGCGTCAGAGTTTCTTTAATCGTGAGTTTAAATTGGAAACAGTCGCTCTGGTTAAAAGACATCATTTTATAAATTATTCTGTTTAATTTAATCTTTGATATTTCGTGGTATATTGCATTGAGTGAGTAATAACCCGCTAACTAAATGATCTGTTTGACTTGTCTTGACGTTTAAGACTCCACCATGCAATCGTCTACAGCAACAAAACTGTGTTCTGGGGCTCATATTGCCGGATAAATATTATACTGAGGGCGCTTGCTAAACATCGCTTCTTCGTCATGAAGAAACCATTTTCCCGACACAGGTGAAGTGGCTTTTTAGTACCATCTGCTGTTGTCATTAGTGAGAATTTGCATTTCCCAAACAATTCAGTTAAAATCAAGTTAAAAAAGGAAGATCATAAAATAGAAAAACAATGACTTACACCTTTTTAAAATATTATTTTGCGAAAATTGTTTTTTATTCTTTTTTTTTTTTTTGGCGAAAATTAAAACTAATGTTGTCCGGCCTTTCGTCTTGGCGAGAAACTTGATAACCGGCGTTCTGCTGCTTTTTAGCGCCAATATATTCACGAACGATAGCTTATTTTCATGTGATTTAAAATTCCTTTCGTCTTTTATTCTTCTTCACGTTAAGCTTAACTTGAAAGTGTTTTTAAACAAGGGAGTTTGATAAGGAAGTTGTGAAAGATATGTTGGAAATTAAAATAGCAGCAAATTACCTTAAAATGATTTGAACGCAGGAAGAGGAAAGCTGTAAAACCACATTTGCAATTTGAGGGACAAAAAAACCGGAGCCGGCGAGCAGTTCAGGCCGATTAAGGAAAAAAGCAAACCGTCATTTGAGGATGGGAGTTAACATAACATAGCATATCATTTTCTATTGTCAAACTCCGTCGAGATGGGCTATTACTTTATAAACTTGCCATTACGACTTTCTCAAGCTTTCCGCGCACTTTGTTGCACGAAAGGTTAAATTCTATCAAAAAAGAAAATTTTAAGTAAATAATTGATTTGAGGCTCATTGTAAGTCACTGGACTTCAAGTGCCTCAAAAATATTATAACCAGCTGTGCATATACTGCGGTTTGAATAAACGACCAAGCCAGTGCCACTAAGCAAAGTAACACCGTGAAATAACGAAAAAACCAGACGTCGAGGAACGCTGATCGCGTATGTGCTGTTTCTTCCCCGGATGAAATGATTTATAGACATGAACGATGGAAACTAACAGTTTTAAAAAATAGCACTTAGACTTATATAAACGAAAAGCGAAGAAAATCGGACGGCATTTAACGATACAAAACCAACTGATCAAGACGACGGAACGGTCAAGCCGTGATCATGTGGGATAAAATATAACCGAAAGTTCTCTTAGCATTATTCTTGGACGATAACACGTGAAGCGTAGGTTTTAATCTGAGAAATTGATAAATACGCAATATTTGTTCGATAATCCGTTCATATTTTGTTTCCGGAATAAACAGAAGCTGCCGTTGGTATTTCGTTCATTCTACCTGGAAGTTACTTGGTACACGGCATTGTGAGGCAAGTTTTGGCGGGAGACATGAAGAGCGCGATTCAAAATGTCGGAGTTAAAATTGTTCTCGGGGCACTCCGCAGATAATTTCCTATCTTCTTTTAGAAATACTTTGGTTTTTCGCGTATTGTATTATCCCTAAACCCGGACAGAATTTATCAGAATAGTCTCCAAATAATGCACTCATTACATTTTGTTTATTTACAGGTCATGTCGCTCAGTACAAGCTCCAATCCTCGGCCGGACGCATTTCTGCACCCGTGCACGGTCCGTCATGACTCTCTCTTCAAAGCTGTGTGGGATTGGTTGATTCTTGTGCTTGTGATATTTACAGCGATAGAAATCCCTTTCTCTGTGGCTTTCTTAATGCCTATTCAAGAAGTGCCCAACTTAATTGAAGTCAATCCACTACTTGTCTTCAACCTGTGGGTCGACCTTATGTTCATCGTGGACATTTTGATTAATTTTAGAACAACTTTTGTTAAGGGCAGTACCGACGAGGTCATAAGTTGCCCGAAACAAATAGTACTGCATTACTTGAAGACGTGGTTTTTGGTGGACTTTGTAGCTGCGATTCCTTTCGAGTTCATGGTCCTGTCAGAGGTTGAAAAGGTTGACTCGGTAAGTTTCTTTACAAAAACGTCTCGTATTCATCTTAACTGCTGTGGTTACAAAACTGTTTTAGTTTTTTTTTTTAAGTATGTTTTTTAAACCTTGCCACGTCGGTATATTACCCTCGGACAGGAGTAGGGGAAACGTGAGGAACGCGCAAAACTTGTCAAATTATACTAATTTAACATAATTGTATCAATCGATCGATTGTCAGAGATAAAGAAAATGCATTGTCCATGCATTGAAATGTTTAGTTTTAAATTTTCTTGATAGATAGTTCTTTTTTAATGTAATATTTTTTTTTCCAGACGACAACTCTATTTGGGCTTTTAAAGACCGCGCGTCTTCTTCGCCTGGTGCGAGTGGCGCGAAAACTCGATCGCTACTCCGAGTATGGCACCGCTGTCGTGTTACTCCTTACGTGTTTGTTTACACTCATCGCTCATTGGCTGGCTTGTATCTGGCACGGGATTGGTTATTCGGAGGGGTCCAATGAATTTGGCTGGATACAGGAACTAAGCAGACAGTTGAATCTTGATTCTTCAAATTCGACCTCAGGCCCCAGCCTCTCTACTCGGTATATAACAGCATTATACTTCACGCTAAGCAGCCTCACGAGTGTTGGTTTTGGAAATGTTTCTCCAAACACTGATGCAGAAAAGATTTTCTCAGTTTGCGTGATGATAATCGGAGGTGAGTTGCTTTTTAAGAAGTGATTTATTACATTTCACGAAAATTGTCGTTTGGACCAAGGATGCCAAAGGATTTTCACATTCTATTTTACCGCTCAAAGTTCCGATTTGCCCCCGCATTAGATCGACATTTTTTCTTTTCTCACTTGTTCGTTATAAGCGATGTTTGTTGTGGCTTATTTGACTTGTGATCTTATCCAGTCACTGTCTTTCGATTTCTTTTTAAAATTGCCATTTCCGTGAATTTGTTGTTACAACGGGGTTCGCTTCAGAAAAACGTATTAAGGGCTAAAACGTTGTTCTTGTGCTTTGATTGAACCACAAGGGCCCAATTCCTGAAATCTGTTTACTCGCGGGCCCCTTCCACAATGTTTCTAAAACGGGATTCATTTCAAACTAAACTTTAAAGTTTAAAGCAACCCAATGATAAGTTTGTACTAAAAATTGTTAAAATTGTCACCAATATAAAACACTTGTGCGTTTTTCCCGCGCTTGAAGCTTGTTATCGTTATTTGCTTAGAATTCTGATTGCTCAATAACAACCGCACCCAAATTTAGAAAGAGATCAAATATTCGTCGTCGTGTATTGTTTGCGTCCTCCATCAAACGTCCCATCAGGAAATTTCACGCGGTCCTAGTCGTGCAGTGACTGCAAAGAAGTGTACCAAAAAGTGTAATGCACGGCAGAGTTGTCGTTTTAGTTATTACACCTACTGCTTTTTGACCTTCTCGTTGTCGTTGCCGTCATCGTTGTTAAAGCTCCCTACTGCTTCTTTAAAAACAATCATATTTTTTTGCAGCACTGATGTACGCTTCCATATTTGGAAATTTAACCGCGATCATTCAGCGGCTGTACTCACGAACCTCTCGCTTTCACCGAGACTTGAAGGTTATTGAGGACTTCGTTCATTTTTACAAAATTCCCAAGTCGACTAAAGAGGAGCTTGACGAGTACTTCAGACACGAGTGGGCATACACCAAGGGCGTTGATATGGAAACGGTAAGATAAACTAGGTGCATGCGCGAGTCCATAGCAGGACGATTCATTCTCGACCCCAGAGCTTTTCCGTTTGGCGCATGACCGATGGCTGGAAGAACTACGTTTTGCGCTTGCGCAGTCAAACCAAAGACTCTGGTCTCACTCTCGTTTGAATTTGGCGATATATTTAACAATTATTTCACGTGTACGCTTTGGATATGAGATGAGTTGGCTATCTATCATCTCATATCCAAAAAGCGTTAGTGGAATAATTGTTTCATTAAACACAATTACGAAATATGTATTGCTAGATTTTGCTGATTTCTCTTTGCAAGAACGACCAGAAGACAATTAAATGTTTGACAACTTCTCGGGCACGGTATAATGCCTCATATACCTTGGCTGGCCGCTAAGCCAGTCAAATCCCTGGAATTGCATTATACAATGATTCAGTTTTTAATAATATTTATTATACATTTACGTTTATTAGTTACCTTGTCCTGGTGGAGATGCCGTTTGCAGAGCAATGCATTAATGTTGTATTTTTCTTATTTTCAGGTACTTAAGCGTTTTCCCGAGTCCCTTCAAGCCGACGTTTGCCTTCATTTGAACAGAAATTTATTTGAAGACTGTAAAATTTTTAAAACCGCTACAAAAGGTTGTCTCCGAGCACTGGCGTTGAGGTTTAAGATTCGCCATTATCTTCCAGGACATTTCATTATTAAACAAGGAGACGAAGTCAGACAGTTGTACTTCATAGCTAAAGGAAACATTGAAGTCGTCAAATGTGACGATGTTATGCTGACATTAGGTTTGTAGTCACTGTTTTGAGGTCGAGAGTACTTATTTAATATTTAGTTATTGATTTTTTATGCTAATTTGTCTTATGCTAATTATTTATGTTATTTAGTTACACTGTATTTCGAACCGTGAAACGATAGCCACGTTCTAAACCAGTTAACTTGGAAGTGGACAATGACATTGGCATTAACTCGAAGTCTATTGTTGTTCTTGTCGCTTTTAGAAAAAGAGACTAAAAAGGGTTTATAGGTTTTTCTGGAAAATGTTGAATGTTGTTTCTTAATAAGTTTTTAAAAGCACTTCCCTCGTAAAAACGTTGCCCCAAAATAAATGCCAAGTCGAACAATGGAAAAACATAATTATTGCCGGAGTTCCTGTTCGGGTTGGTTCTTAGGTTCCAATAGGCCATTTCCGAGTTGTTGTGAACCTCTTTATGAAAGTGAGGCTAAGTGCAAACCTTTTCATCTGAAAATTAGTTTTGTTTGCATATGAATGAAACCTTATTTTCATAATAAAAACTTTGCACTAAGCCTCGCTTTCATAATGAGGCTCAAAGCAACTCAGGAATGGCCTATAGTAACCGGCTGCACGGCAGTTTTACCTTTTTCCTTTGTAAATTGGAAGGGGTCCTGGTAACGAGATTGGTTTGTTTACATGTTTCATTTCTTACGTCATTAACAGGTAAGGGTGACGTCATCAGTTGTGATTACAGCACTGTACAGAGCCTGTACATTCCTCAAGCTAACGCCAGTCTCCGCGTCCAAACACACGGCGAGATTCATTCAGTGGACTGGAGCGAGTTGGTTGCAGTGCTCAAAGCTTACCCTTCATTCAGAGAGGAATTTATTTCTGATCTGGAGCTGGCGTACAATCTAGGCACTGAATGTGAGGTGAGATTTCTTATCAGACACCAACAGTCATCTGTCCGTTTCTCTCAGCGGTAGACAAGAGAAAAGAATGCCCAATTGACAGATTTTACAGGCAAATCTATAGACATTCTCCTCTACAGATCTGCGATCCTTTTGGCCAGCACCACAGATGATCCGAGACGCTGGCCAAAAGGATCGCGGCTATTGGTTTCCAGTTGCGATGATAATCCTCAACATAAAAATCTTTCAGAATCTTTATATGGCTAGCTCCCTTTCAACTCGAACGCACAATAACGACATTAAAACTGGGAAAGACGGTTCAAGTGCCATGAAATTCACTGACAGACTTCACGATTTTTAAACTGATAATTGCAGTGCAATAAGTTTAACTTTTTTTCTTTTTGTAAATTCGAACATGTTTTCTTTTGGTGTACAAACTAAAACAATTCATGTAAAATCCCCATCATAAGTCGTTAGAGAGTTTAAGCAACGACGACGCCGAGGGCAATGAGAACGTCGCAAAACAATAGGTTTAATGAGGAAAAACAATCACCCTACACGTGCATTTTGAATTTTAGTACATTTCCTTGCCGTCCTCTGCGAAACAACGTGAAGTGACCAAATTTAAGGTTTCTGAAAGAACGTGAGCAAACGAAGGTGTATTTCTCATTCTCTTCCTTAAATTGAACGCCATTCCTACCAATTTGGTTCCCGAGTAGTTCGCTGTTTTTGTACAAGATGAATGAGTTGAAATAATCACCAAGTAGCACAGATAAAATGAGCTTATATTTTCAAGTAACGTAGTCGTTGCTCAAGTTTCCTATTATGTTGTGCTTATTTTGTAGGAAGAAGAAATTGTTTTGTTACCAGATGAAGTAAACCCAGCCTCACCGCGGAGATTATCTAACGCCAGGTCGACATTTTCTTCTCGACTTGCTGTGGACAGACTCGAGCGCTCAGGATCACCAACATTCTTCGTAAATGGACAAATCCCTCAGGCTCAAACTTCTTCACCGCTTGATTTTCATTCTCGGTGGAATGGAGCCAGAAGTGAACCGAGAATCCATAACCTTATGCCTACCGCCAACACCAACCATCCCTCGCTAGGTTCTGGTCAAGTTCAGTGTTCGCACGGGGCAGAGTTTAGACTGATAGAACAACGACTGAACAACTTAGAAACAAGACTTACCGCCATGGAAGAAAAACTAATAGGAAATTTTGAGACGATTTTGAGTTTTTTACGAAACTCAAACAAGGGTAGTTCGGCTCCTGAACTGAGAAACACGACTGTTTGAATACACAAGGCAAATGCGCCTTCCAATGTTAGATGATGATTGGTTGCTGTTTCAAACAAGTCACATTTTTTCGCGTGACGTTATTTTGGGAGTCATGTGATTTTAACAAAGACGTTTGTAAAATAAATTGAATTTGGAAGATGAAAAAAAAAATCCGATTACACCAAAACAGTGATCACATTTCAGGAAAAAAAAATTGGATATATTTAGGTGCTCACATTATTTATGCGGCAAAGGTTTACAAAGCACTCTTCGGATACCAGTTTCGGATCTAGGGGAGGGCCCCCTTATTTTTAATTGAAGCACGAAGAGAAGCAAATGAAGCTTTTGAAAGCGAGACCCCCCCCCCCCAAGTTACCTAGATACTTCAGACACTGTTGAATGAAGTTCCTCATTTCTACTTATTTTTTTATATAATTCATTTACAGTTTGGTTTAAAGCACTCTTCGGATACCAGTTTCGGATCTAGGGGAGGGCCCCCTTATTTTTAATTGAAGCACGAAGAGAAGCAAATGAAGCTTTTGAAAGCGAGACCCCCCCCCCCCAAGTTACCTAGATACTTCAGACACTGTTGAATGAAGTTCCTCATTTCTACTTATTTTTTTATATAATTCATTTACAGTTTGGTTTAAAGCACTCTTCGGATACCAGTTTCGGATCTAGGGGAGGGCCCCCTTATTTTTAATTGAAGCACGAAGAGAAGCAAATGAAGCTTTTGAAAGCGAGACCCCCCCCCCCAAGTTACCTAGATACTTCAGACACTGTTGAATGAAGTTCCTCATTTCTACTTATTTTTTTATATAATTCATTTACAGTTTGGTTTAACTAAAAACCTCCTTGCAAATCTCCGATCGTTTTGAGATTCGGGAAATTTAGAGAAAACTACAATGTTGTTCGTTTATAACGTATTTCTTTCATTTTGTATGTTTTTTTATGAGAATACAAAATACTGATTTCTTTGCCATACAATTTCTAAAGAGAGGACATAATTATGGGCACTAACATTATTTATCATACAGAAGGGTGTGTGGCATGTTTGTAAATAAGCATTTGTCTTAAAAAAAAAACTATTAACTATTTGTAAATAGCGCAAAGAAACCTAACTGCGTGGTGAAACATGACGTATTTTTATTTGACAACAACCAATAGGCCATTTCCGAGTGGCTGTGAACCTCGTTATGAAAGCGAGGCTAAGTGCAAAGTTTTTCACATGAAAACTGGTTTTGTTTACATATAAATAAAACTAATTTTCGTAATGAAAACTTTTCACTTAGCCTCGCTATCATAATGAGGGTCTAAGCAACTCGGAAATGGCCTATTTTACAGTTGGATGCTCAGTTACCTGGCCTTAAAGTGAAAGCGAGGCTCAAGTTGACTTTGTTATGTGCACCTCAAATGTAAATACAAACTAGTTAATTAGCATAAGAACTACATGGTTTTCATATGAAAAGCTGTGAGGTTTTTATCAAAACACAGGCAACGTCTGCGTCCTTTCCAGGCCAGTCACTAAATACCCAGTCAGCTGCATAAAGGGCTGTTAAATTTATGATTTCGATATTTCTATCCATGAGTCGCCCTCATGAGCCTCCATCATGCATGAAAACCGAAAGCGAATGATCTTTTGAAAAGGTTTAATTCGAAATATTTTCTCAACTTTTAGCAGCGGGTTTCGAGCCCCATTTCGCTACTCACTAACGCTATGACAATAGTTTTAATTTCCGTATAAATTTTGACGTTCTTAAAACTAGCGCATAATATAAACTCTCGAAGTTTTATGAAGCGTTCGAACGAATAAACCAACTGTTTTAAATTGGTTCTAAACTATATCGTGAGAAGTGAAAACAAAAAAAAAAAATAAAAAAATAAATAAATAAATAATAACGGCGTGACCTAGTGGTAAGGACGCCGGACTTGTAATCTTGTTAATTACTTGTTTTCTGTCGTTTGTTTCCTTTTGGCCTCTGAACATTTACCGATCGCTTGAGCTACTTACTTGAGCTCTTACTTTTGTGGCCTTCTAATACCAAACCAGAGTTTTTAGTCTGACCAATCACCACAGACATAAACACCACAATGAACCAATCAGAACTCGAAACAAACACAAGTAAAGCTGTAAGGGGCGTCAAGCGCGGGAAAATGCCGGCGTGTGAGATGTGCGCAAGTTCTTTTAACCAATCAGAAGGCATAGTGAAGAAAAACCAACGCAAATGCTAAGCAAAACGTATTTTCAGCTCTGACCAGTCGACGGACTGATCAGATCGTAACTGGTGGTATCCATCAGTTTGTAAACAGTTTGCACCTTAGCTTCACACAGCAGGTGGAGAACGACAGTTTCTCTTAACGTTGCAAGCAATATCGCGCATGCGTGTTAATGTTGTACCGTGTACACCGTCTCTTATACTAATAGAGACATAGTAGCGGTCGAGAAGGATAATTTCAGTTTCGTTGCGTATAGCAGTCCTCTCTAGTGTGACTTCCTTTACATGCGCGCACATTCTTTACTAGGCTTACTCTCGCGCGCGCTCTGATGCTGGTGGTCGCGCGAGTCAAACGGCCGATTATTCGTATCTTTAATACACGTGTGTTGCAGTTACGTTCAAACAAATCGGTTGGTATTTCTTCAGTAGAAGCGAACTAAGGTAAGTTTACGAGTAAATTCTGTAAGTTAACACGTAAATTCGGATTAGTTTTGTAAAGTTCCTTCTTTGTAAAGATTTTCAAAGCTTGGAACCTTAGTGGTCAGAAAAGTTGATGAGAACGGTCGTTTACATTCAGAATTTTTCGCGTTAAAATCAACAAACTGCGTCCGATTGAAGGATAATACAATTTAGGTTTAATACAACAAAGTAAGAATCCTTTAAAGCTTGTAAAATTTAGAGTGGTAGCTGCCAATTAAATTAAAATACTAGCAAAGATGTTTTCAACGGATGTTGAACTAACGGTATTATTCCGTTAGGAGCACACTTCCATGCTCAAAAGTGGAAGTTTTAATAGAGACAGATGATTTCTTCTTTTGAGTGCTTCGTGGAAGGTAACACGGAATATTTTTGTCCATTTTCAGAGTGTTTGCTACTTTCTGCTGCGCTTAAGTTTCCAGTATTTAGGATTATAGCAGTTCCAGACTCAATCAGATACTACAGCTGAGTAATGCGGCATACAGCTGATGTGGTATCGAAAACAAGCCGCGTTTTCATTTACAGAATCCTGTTAATGTTAAATTTCTAATATAGATGTGAATTGTGTACATCTTGGCCCTACAGAACATGTCTACAACTTCACAGACTTCACTTCACTCGCCTTATAAAGACAAATGTTGCTTAATACGTCACGACTCCGTGTTCAAAGCCATGTGGGACTGGCTCATTTTGGCCTTTGTCATCTACACAGCCATTGAGATCCCCTTTGACGTAGCTTTTATGATCCCAAGACAAACTGAAGTGAAGACGAGCCGATTTGGAGCCTTAGCGGCCCTCTCTCCAATCGCTATCGGAAATCTTATTGTAGACTTGCTGTTTATTATCGATATTCCAATAAATTTTCGGAGCGCGGTTGTTGATAAGGTCACAGAGGATGTGATAGCAAACCCCAAGAAGATAGCGATTCTTTACCTCAAGTCCTGGTTTCTGGTTGATTTTGTGGCAGCCATTCCGTTCGAATTCCTTGTTGATCCTCGACATGAAAGGGTGAGTACGAGTTCAAATAACTGGGAACTTAACTTGAGTAAAGACGCTTGCGACGGCAACGACAACGCCTCAAAACAACAGGCTAAATGAGCAAAAACAATCGCTCTTCACTGCGTTTTAAAAGTTTTGGTATACTTATTTGTCGTCTTCTGCAAAACAACGACTTGAAATAACCAAATTCAAGATTTTGTGTAGAAAGAATACACGACGGTAAATCTTTTAATATTCTCTTTGTTAACTTGAACGCCACTCTATTACATTTGTACCAATTTGGATCCTGGGTAAGGCCAAGTAACACGGGTAACATTTTTTTTTATTTTATTTCATATAGATTTTATATTATAATGAATATAGTATTTTATTACATTTAGGTTCTGTTTTTGTAGTTTTTTTTTTTTTGATTTTTGGTTTTTTTTTGTTGTAAATTTAGGGGTACAACTTCAATATGGGGATTTGGTTCTTCTTTGTTGTAACCCTTTTGAAGTTTTTTCCTTCTTCAATAAAGCTGTTATAAATAAATTATAAATAAATAAACTTGTGGCGCAACAAATGTTGCGTTGGAAGTCGGGATTGTTTGTTTCGCATGTTACCTCCTCTGCCCGAAACAAATTTTCATGTTGCAGAAAATAAGCGCTGTTTCTACTCTTTGCTACTTAAGGTCAAGTAATACCGTTAACATTTTCTTGTTAATTGCAACTTGGTATAACGCTGTTAAGAGTGATTGCTATGATACGATACTCCGTGAGATTATTCATCATACGGCAATTGAATCATAACTTGCAAAGACAGTACCACAACCATGCTTGAAATAATTATACTCATATATAAACACCAATTGCATAGGTAATTCCGAGTGTTCAGGGCGCCGAATAGAAAGTTCAGGTCCAGTTCTTGCCGCTTGCTGGAGTTGTTTGTTCAATATGTGGTTTGCATTGCCGCCATGTTGGTGGACAAAACAAAAGAAAATTTACTCACATAGCTTGCATAAAAATGGCAGTTAACTCCCAGAGGAGAAAAAACTTCTTGACCTTGTTTTGATACAAACCTCAATGCTTTTCATGTGAAGATCATGCTGTTCTTATGCTAACTAGTTTGAATTTGCATATGAAAAGCAGTGAGGTTTGTATCAAAACAAGGTCACCCCAGCCTCGCTTCCAATCCAAGGCCAGGTCACTAAGCTGTAAAATAGGCTACTCCTCGGTCACGCTTGTAAATAGCCAGTGGCATGCCTCCTGCCAGCTGGGATTTTCCATCAAGTTATGCTGAATTTGAATTATTTGTTTGTGAAGTTTATACTGTAAACACTGATCGAGGGTCATTGTTATCATTATTACTTGTTCTCAGGCCACTACACTGATGGGGCTGCTAAAGACCGCGCGTCTCTTGCGCCTGGTGCGAGTGACACGAAAGATCGACCGCTACTCCGAGTATGGACTTGCAGTTGTCCTTCTACTCACGTGTTTATTTACACTCACTGCTCATTGGCTGGCTTGTGTGTGGCACGCGATTGGAATTGCAGAGGCACGTGAAAACAGTGGCTGGCTATCCTCTCTTGCAGGCGAAATAGACAAACCTATCAACCAATCGAATCCCACCAGTGGGCCTTCCCTTTCAACAAGATACATCACTTCATTGTATTTTACACTAAGTAGTTTGACCAGCGTGGGCTTTGGAAATATCGCTCCGAGTACCAACGACGAGAAAGTGTTTGCTGTTGTAGTGATGATCATCGGAGGTAGGTGGTGTTTAAAGTACTTATTAGAGTAGACTGTAAAACAGTCCGTATTTTTTGCGTTGTAAGTCACCATCTAAGGAAAAGTCTGGGGCGAGCGAGGAAATGGAGTTGAGACCGTGAGAATCCACGCGTCGCCACTGGCAAGTTCGCGCTTTCTGTGATATTCGCGTCACCTTCCGTGAACTTCAAGACCGTTTTACAGTCAGGGACAGTTTCAGGCTGTGAATAATGCACTGCTGTTCAAGATTAGAGTATTGAAGAGTAGGATTTGAAATTGTTTCCTTTTAGGTGCCATTAGCAAGTCTTGTATTCCTTCCACTGGTTGGCGTAATAACAGTGAAATTTGCCACGTCAACAGGTCACGTCTCGGAAGTACAGTGCGTCGAAAAGTTGTTGCAATCCATTCTCAGACTGGTATATCCCCGTGTGTAGCAATTGTTTTTTAAGGTTTTCCCGCATTTTTCGCGTTTTGACAGCGCGAAAGCTGGAACAAGAGTTGTTTGATCTCAGTTGACGTCGCATTTCAAAGTCCATTTTTAATGTGTTACTGTTATTAGTACTGGTCATAAAATCAAACCATTAATGTTGGGCTTCCTGTGATCATGGTAACTTCTTTTGCCTTTTTTTTTTTTTTCACCTTTTCGAAATCAACACTCCATCTCTAACTCAGCAAACCTTATTTTTTTTCTCTTATCAGCATTAATGTACGCATCAATATTTGGTAACCTGACGGTGATCATTCAGCGGTTGTACCTACAAAACTCCAAGCAACATGAAGATCTTCGTCTCATCCATGAATTCGTTCAATTCTACAAAATTCCGCGGGCGCTTAAGGAAAATCTTGAGAGTCACATTCTTAACCAATCAGTCTTCACGAAAGGATGCGATCTACAAGCAGTAAGTGTTATAACTCCAAAGACTTTGCTTGTTTTCTCATTTCTTCACCGCTCGCGGTTTCGTCCGACGACGCTTGAAGTTTTCAGCTCACCTCGAACCTACCTCGCGCGCGCAAGAAAGCCTCTGCTACACGGCCCTTGGCGCCCGAACCACCTAGAAACTTTAGAATATTACACTTCTCTCTTTCCCTCGTTTAATTGCAAGCTATAAAAGCTCCCATGCAATTAGCTTAAATAAAAAAACAGTACGAGTATCATTCCCAAATTCTGAGATTGCTCATTGCTTCACACCACATCTCGTTCCCAGTGTCCTGGGAACAAGGTTGAGTTTGACTCAGATCTTTTCTTATTGCACAGCAGTTCATGTTTCGAACTACAACCTTGTATAGAATAAAAGGAGAAATGAAGCCCCCCTCCCACTCCCCAAAATCAATGATGAACTTTCGCGAGCAAACTGGGAGGAGGGTTTGTCTGATTTTTCATTTCAATTGTACAACGAAGATTGCTGAAACATTTGTTATCAATAATTCACAGGTATTAGACATGTTCCCAAGCATCCTTCAAACCGACATCTGCCTTCACATCCATGATGGGTTGTTCAGGGAGAACTCCGCTTTCCGCGCCGCTGTTCCTAGCTGTAAGCGGTCGCTCGCCACCAAGCTGAAAGTGCAGCATTACTTGCCACGTCAGTACATTTTAAAGCAAGGAGATGAGGTGGATAAAGTGTTCTTCATTCTTAAGGGAATCATTCATGTGGTCGTCGATGGACAGACTATCCTTGCTCTCGGTAAGGGTAACATCTCCGGCAATCAGAGGCCTGTTTCTTAATAGGACTACGAGCAGTAAATTGGCGCTGGTTATATGCATTTGCTTCCTGTTCTAATTGGTTCATTGCGCTGTTGTGATTGGTCAGAGTATTACTAATTGCACTGGGTTTGGTTTTACGACACCCAATTAAAATCCACCATGCTTATTTCCAGGTCGTGGTGACACCATCTATTGTGAGTACAAGTCAGTGAATAGCAAAGTTAGAGCCATAGCAAGCCTGTTAGTGCAGGCAGCCACTCACATACATTACATTGACTGGGACGATTTCTCATCCATCCTCAAAGACTACCCCGTGTTCAGAGAAGACTTCTTAGCAAAGATGGTGTTTTCATATCAAATCGGAAATGTCGTAAAGGTAAGTGTCATTATGTTAATTCCAAAAACAAGGATAAAGGAGATTTAGTAACAAATACAACGCAAGTTGCCCGTGAAAGAGGCAATCTATGTTCTCTCTTTGAGGTTTTGCAGTTGAGTCAGACTTTGCGTGGTGAAAGTAAATAAAGGCTCTTAACAAGTAGTTTCCTGCGCATGGTGTGTTTTGTTTTGTGTGGTTTCATTTTTTGATGTCCATAATTCTGAGTCAAAATTGAAACACGGTGCAAAAAGTGTCAAATTAAAGCAAATTATTTAACCCTATTCATTGAAAGTCGTCGCACAGGTTGTAGCTCATCGAGTGAACGTTGTACTGTTTCCTCGGACCTTAAGGAAGTTAAAGATTAATTGATTTTGCTCAGTTACTTTGTGTTTTGCTTCCCTTCAGGAGAATGACGAATTTGAAAAGTTAGAAGGTTCTCCTTGGGGATCGGAACCCAACGTAGAGATGAACCAAATGACGGATGTAAAACCCGCAGAGTCCGCGGAAGAAGACAAAGATACTTCGAATGTTTTGGCGTCTAAATTGACTGACGTGGAGGAAAATATGAAGATCATCGACAACAGACTGTTAAATATGGAGAGGAAAATTTCTCTTGCAATTCCACTGTTAAGAAAAGCGCTAAAGGATGAGGTCTAAAAGAGGACAAGAAACCGGGGTTACGGAACACTGTGGGAGGATAACGACTGCTCCTTTTTTACTTCTTTATAGTTTAGATTGCGTTTTTGGACCGTTTTTAATAAACATTTATTTAATTTCATTTATTTTCCTGATTGCTTACGATTTCCAAAACCCAAACACTGCTCCTCATGGAATACATACTATTTGTCCACCGTACGGCTAATCTTACATAAATTTACCCTATATATATTTATTTGAAAAGGCACAACAGCGTGGCTTCGTCTTTTGACTAAAGAGGTCTGACTTCAGAAGTACCTGATGGGGCCGCTCGACTAAAAACCCGCTCTGCAGGCTGGGAACTGAATACAATAGTCGGTTAATTGACTGGAACGTTTCTAAATATCGAGTTTGCTGAAAAAAAGTTTTTTCAATAAAACACTGGTTCTAGCTGGGTAAAAAATGTCTCATTCGTTTTTCCTGCCTGTCAGGACCCCTGTCAGGCTCGTACAAAATCGTATTTGACTTTTCGCTCTAACACCGTCTTTACCAATCAAATTTGAAGGTAAGTAGCGCTCCAGGAAGTGTTATATTTTCAAGGGAACGTGTTTAATAGTGAGCAGAATTGGCTTAAAGGCCATGAATAGTACCAATACCCGTCGACAATTTAACAAGGACATGGCAAGGGACATAAATGAAACGCTTCTTTTCCTACGATGTCTTCGAGTCACTTGCAGCCTTAATATCAAAATGGCTGAAAAAGAGAGAAAAATACAGCCGACAGCGGTACCTCTGGACACTTTGCCGGAGCGTTGTACCATGACGATGCACCACGAGATTTCGGCCCGCGGTTCGCTTATGCCAGCCGGAGATAGTTCCGCGATACGTTCCGATACCTTGTCCCCGACACGACAGTGAGGGAGAGAAAAGTCGGCCCCTAGACCATATGAGACAGATCCCTTTCGTTGGCACCTCAGTTCCACCTTACTGACTTAAACTGAAATTCAACCATGTATATATATGACAATGTAGTCATTTTGTCTTCCATGTGGTACGTTTTGAGGTTTGAGCATGCGCACGGGCTAAAGCGATAGAAAGAAGGATGACTGGTGATCAAACGACCTGTAGTCTTGGAGCTACCGCTAGTCTTGGACTCCTTTTACCTTATTTCATTCTTACAATTTTTATTGCCGTTTTCCCGAAAACGATTGCTCCTTCGATGGATTGTTGGCATTGTAAAGGAAATCACGTCGTCACTCGAAGAGCTCTGTGAAAGCCTTTGCTATTTTTCTGTTTTTGGCTATTACGTCAACGCTTATTCAGTACCGTGCCATGTAATGAAAATGTGCCACGTTTGTTACTACAACTCAGATGCTACCTTTCGCCTCTTGATGTCTGATGACATCAATCCTAACCCTTTACCGGTTTCTGCTTCGACTGCTGGTAAGATCAATTGCCTCGTGATGAATGCCAGAAGCTTAAAAAATTATCACAAACACAGCACAACAAACTGCCAATCCGTGTGTAACCTCCATCGCTTCCAGGACCTGGTGTACGCCGAAAACTCTGACGTTATATGCGCAATGAGACATGGTAGAACCAAAATATCAGCAACTCTAAAATATTGCATTCTGGCTTTACAATATTTAGGAGAGATCGGTCTGATCGAGGTGGTGGTGGAGTTCTTATCGCAATCAAAACAGCCTCCCTCAAAGCTGTCAAAGAATTTAAACCTGAATCGGAAGCCGAGCTGCAACAGCTTGAGATCACTTTTGCCGAAATTACTACGCTTACTGGTCAAAAAATTTTATTCTGTTTTTGCTATAGGCCACCCAATGAAGACTCAAGTTGGATGGATGTATTCGATAATTTTCTGCATGAAGTTTGTGACCAGTTCGACAATATGGTAATTTCGGGTGACTTTAATTTGCCAGACATCCTCTGGGACTCCATTGACAGTGCATCGGGTGTTAACGAACTAGTCTTCATTGAAACCCTTCACGACCACCTCTTGACACGACTCAATAAAAAACCCACTTGTGGCAACAACATACTTAACTTTGTTATCACGAGTCTGCCGAACCGTGTCAATATTACCCGCGTATTGTCTCCAAAAGATACGGTTTTTTTTACAGACCACAGGGTCATTATTTTCCAGTTTAACGCTTTTACTGATAAAAGGCCCACCAAAAACCCTGAGATTTGTCTACGATTTAATATGGAAAAGGCGACTTTGAGGGTCTGCGCACGGCTCTGTCAGCAATTAACCTCTCTTCGATCATAGCCAATGACGATATAAATACTGACTGGCATCAATGGAAAGACACGTTTCTTGTAGTGGTCTCTGACTATATACAGACAAGAGGGTTAAGGGACGGAATCCCATACCTTGCATGCATTGGATGTCTGCTGCCATACTTGATGAACAAAAAGGAATTTATGAGACAAAAGCTGAAACTCTCTCCCTGCGCAAAACAGTTAAGTGCATGCTGTGGAACAGTCATGATGAGTTTCTTGGTTCCGTCGAGTCCGACCTCAACACAAACCCAAGGCATTTTTTGGGGTCGATATTGAAGCTAAATTCCAAATGACATACAATTCCTGATCGAGTCTCGACGCCAATATCAGTCAGTGCATCCACTGACCCAGGTAATCGTACGCCGTTAAAATCTTCAGGTGAAATTCCTCGGGAAATAGCCAATCTGTTTAACTCCTACGTTTCATCAGTTTTCGCCCATGTCACCCCCTTCCCCCCTTCCTTCATCTGGAAGCGCTGCCAATGCACCAGCCTCTCCTGATATATCGCCGGGCCGAATTAACGCTCACGGTTAGCGAAGTTCAATCCGTCCTTGAAGCGCTTGATGTGAGGAAAGCCACAGGATCTGATAAAATTCCAGAGAAAATTCTTAAGGAAACAGCCTAAGATGTAGAAGATGCATATGAAGATTACTTACACATGTTTGTATGCATGATAAGTAGCCTGAGTATCAGGAAGGCCTAATACTCAGTTTATATGAGAAGAAAACAGTATTAATCAGAATAACATTGTGAATAAAAATTAACTTCTAAGCTGTGGTCTGTGGTGAGTTCACGACTTTAGAAAACTGTTAATCATCTTTGCAGTGAGAAACTACATTTTAAACTCTTTTTTAGTCATGAAAAGCCAACCTCATGTTCTGAAAATGAAAACGAAAATGTCGAACCAGGGGCGGGGCAGAAGACTCGTCAAATTTTCGTATCTGAATCATCCAACAAAAGTTGACGTCACATCCGGTCAAATTGGCGCCCAGCAGCCTGTCTCAGCGAAGTCGAATGATGGCGTCCGGATCAGGCATGATTTCTTCGGATTTTTGAGCCATCAGTATCAGGAATTGTGAACTGTGGATATGAAAGATGTTGTAAAGATATTGCTTCGACTTCATGAGCAAGGGTTTTCCAAAGGAGTCATTTTTTCTATTGTTTTGACGGAAAATACGAGACAGCTAAGCGTCGTGTCATGGCGAAAATTTCACACTCTCAAAACGAGTGGCGTTCAGACTTTTGGCTCTTGTGGCTTCTGATCGTTCGAAAGCTGAAATTTTAATAGCCTATCCCGTGTGCAACATAATGGAGGAGACATCGCCAGTCATAGTTTGCAGTGTTAACATCGGGAACCTAATTATCTCTCGACGTGAAGTGTTGGAAGCCTGTATCATTGAAGCTGTTCCAATTGTCTTCGTTGTAAGAGACTCGTAATCTTCCAGGTGAGTAAATGTAGTTATCTTCATTTCCAGTTCTTTTCTGCCAACGTGAGTACTTTTACATGTGGGCTTTAGAGTAATAAGTCGGTTTTGTGCTTCGTAGTTCTTTAATAAAGACGCAAGTGACGTTCAATTAATAAATAGCTTTAGTAATTCTGGTAATTCTCTTATCTGAAATGCATTTCATATCATGTTGTCCTGCCAGTGCAGGCTTGAGGAGGGGCTTGAGTCAGAAAATGTATCTGCGTGGCCTGGTTCATATTGCTAGTGTGAGACAGTTGTTAAACTTATTGATGTCAAGCTATCTTAAACAATAAATTAAATAGCATTATTGCGAATGACATTATTTCTCAAGTATTGAAAGAAACAACCCCTTCACCCTTTACCTCATCTGCACTCTCACCACTTGGGTGCTCATGGGTTAAGGCTTTTTATACATTTGCACTATAATTATGCACCTGTGACATCAAATTGTGGTAAGAAAAAAAAGTATGCCGCAAGCCACAGACAAGTGGCATGACTGATGTTCTTACCTTGTTTTGAAGTCCTCTTTGGGTTTTCAAAGGACATATGGAAGGCCAAATGGACTTTGAAAACTCTTTATGGCTGACAATGTCATTTGTACATCATATAATTATTTACCAGTTATTTCAGTTATGTTAGTTGGTGCCAAATATGTAAGGGTGGGGAATTGTCTTTTTCTCTGTGTCCAAGGTTGGGGAGGAGAACATAAAGTAAAAATATATATATATATTTGCAAATTCCTGGAGGTTATCTATCAGCAGTAATTGACCCATACATTAAGTTCAAATAACATTGTCTCCTTTGAATCATTGAAATTCAAAGTTCATTTTGACAAGGAATATTGAGTTCTGTTCAATTCAATGAAAAATCAAAAGTTCAATAACCACACAGTCAGTTCAAAAACCACACATCAGTTATTCTTACAATTATTGTAAGAATAACTATAGGTGAAAGGTTTTTTATTCCAATGGGACAGATAAGAGGAGAGGGGAGGGGAGAGGGTTTTACGGGAGCGTGGTCCATATTTAGAGTAGGCAGAAAGTACAAGTGAAACTAATAAGTATCCATATATTACAAATAATGGTAACAGGCTTACATGCATTTAAAAATCTATTGCCCACTTATCCATTGTTTGTCTTTGTAATCATATTTGGCAACAGTTGCCCAATAATGTAGCTTTTTCTTGGACATAGTTTCACTTCCTTCTTTTCAATGATGCAGATTAGTGGTCCGTTGGTAAATTTGTAAAAATCTAGAAGTCCTATGGTTCATTGAAAATCAAAAAGTCAAATAACGATAGCAATAAATCAAAAAACACACATCAGTTCAGTGACAGTAGACGTATGTAAGAAAAACTATAGGTGATGTGTTTTCAACTTTCTCTTCTTTAAGCTTGTCAAGGATGCAAATGAGAGGCCTGCTAGTAAATTTCATATTAGTTCAATTCAAAGAAGGCTTAAAAATTCAATCACCACACCAAAACAACAAACCTTCCACCCCTCCCCCCCCCCCCCCCCGCCCCGCCAAAAAAGGGAGAATTATATAAATGAATATATTTGTTAACCACCTGGGTGATAGCAGACCTCAAAATTAAGAAAATTTACTGGTGTGGGTGTTATTAGTTCAATGGATCTTGCAGGTAGGGAAAGGGGAGGAAGTGGACAAATATGTTTGCATTATATAATAGGGTTTATAAGTTATATTACCATAGTTAAGAATTTTCCTTACCTACATGAAATTTTTAGGGATTTAATGTTTTTAATTTTTCTTTTTAATTATTTTATCTTTAGAGATTTAAACAAAAACTCAAAAGGAAAGAGACTGGCAAATCCCCCTGAGATGGCAAGAAAGGAAATAGACAGCAAACGGAAGAAAGCAACAAGACTGGAAGAAACTGCTATGGCCATACAGTTAGCAGAAGACAAGGAGGAGCTTGTAAAAAGGGAAACAGGGATTGTGGCACTTGAGAGAAGAGTCAAGAAACAAGAAGATCAGTTAAGAAGTAAAGCGAACAAATTAAAAAAAAATAATAAAACAGTAACGGAGGCCCAGTGGGTGGCTGCCCAGCTAAGGCATATGGCTGGTCAGCTTGACAGCTTGGCTGACCAAATTTTGGATCATAGGAATACGTCAATGTAATCAAACATGATGCTGTACACCAATGTGTAAATTATTGTCAGCAGACATTTATTAGACTTTGACACAGTAAATTATAATAAATCATATACACTGTAGCTAAGTGGCCATTGCAGTTACTCCTGGTCTTGTCACATTCTTCCTTTTACTGTCTGTTTCTTTTCTTGCCGTCTCAGGGGGATTTGCTGGTCTCTTTCCTTTTGAGTTTTTGTTTAAATCTCTAAAATAAAATAATTAAAACGAAAAATTGAAAACATTAAATCCCTAAAAATTTCATGGAGGTAAGGAAAATTCTAAACTATGGTAATGTAACTTATAAACCCTATTAATATAATGCAAACATATTCGTTTGGAATTGGAATTTTAGATAAACTTAGATACTATGTCTCTATGAATACGCTTAAACAACTATACTATACACTCATATATCCGTATCAAAATTACGGGTCAATGAGCTGGGGTACTGCATGCCAAACAAAATTTAAAAAGATAAAAATAAGCCATATTACTGCCTTCACTGCGTCTTCTTTGCACACAAAAGAGATAATGCAACATTTTACTCTAATCGAAATCCTTAAGCTAGAGAACATTTTTAAATTGAAAATTGGTTCCCTTGTGCATAAATTACAATACAATAAAAAAAACACCCCCTGCACTCCATGATCTTGGTTTCCTAGCTTCTGATATCCATAAATATAATACCAGATTTGCCACTAGTCAAAACCTGTACAGACCATTTTCTTGAACTAATTATGGTTTAGCACGGTTTAGAGTAGTGGCATCACAAACCTGGGAAACAATTCCAATGGAAGTTAAGTGTCTGCGCCACAATGTTTTTACGAAGAAATACAAACTTTTTCTGCTTGATAGCCAAACAATAATATTAAAAAAATTTAATGTATACCATATACTTATAATTTGCTGTAAACACTTTTTTCCTTACTTGTTGTATTTTCATCTCCCAAGCCTAATTTAATTAGCAGAGCTCTTCAACCAGTATTATAAATTCTACTTTCCCCTATTTTATTTAATTGCACGGAGGTATTTTACAATAACAGTCCAAATTCTGGCGCGCTGATTGGCCCATAGCTATTGTCTATAAAAGTACAGACAATAAAAATGATGTCACATGTAATGCGCGCGCTTTTTCAACGAAAAAAAATTGCCAATTCCGCTCATACTTTTTCCATGTTATTGTAAAAAACAAATTGGCAGCAGTTTTCTATGGTCTATACTCTTATAGACCATAAAATGATGCCATAAAATGTCCAAAACTTGGCAGTGAAACCACTCGCCTGTGGCTCGTGGTTCCACTTGGGTTTTGAACATTGTTTGACGTCACTTCATTGTCTATTAAGAGTAGAGACCATAGAAAACTGCTGTCGATTTGTTAAGTGGCCAACACAAAAGCCTTGCTCCTTTGACCACTACGCACTTCTTCCGTAGGGGGTAAAATCATTTAATTAAGTGCTCTGCACGTTTCATTTTTTCTTACTATAAAATATATTGTATTTCGTTGTAGTAGGTGTGAGTAAAATTGAATTGAATTCAATTGAATTGTCCACTTCCTTCCCTTTCCCTTCCTGCAGGACCCATTGAAGTAAAAACACCCACACCAGAAACTTTTCTTTATTTTGAGATCTGCTATCACCCCGGTGATTAATAAATATATATACATTTATATAATCCCCCCTTTTTTTGGCAGGGCAGGGGGGTAGGGATGGGGTGGGAGGTTTGTTGTTTTGGTGTGGCGATTGAATTTTTAAGCCTTCTTTGAATTGAACTAATATGAAATTTACAAGCAGGCCTCTCATTTGCATCCTTGACAAGCATGAACGAGAGAAAATTGAAAACAAATCACCTATACTTTTTGTTCGGTGGTCTACTGTCACTGAATATTATTGATGTGTGGTTTTTGAACTGATTGTGTGGTTATTGAACTTTTGATTTTTCATTGAATTGAACAGAACTCAATATTCCTTGTCAAAATGAACTTTGAATTTCATTGGTTCAAAGGAGACACAATGTTATTTGAACTTAATGTATGGGTCAATTACTGCTGATAGATAACCTCCAGGAATTTGCAAATATATATATATATTTTTTTACTTTATGTTCTCCTCCCCAACCTTGGACACAGAGAAAAAGACAATTCCCCACCCTTAAATATTTGGCACCAACTAACATAACTGAAATAACTGGTAAATAATTATATGATGTACAAATGACATTGTCAGCCATAAAGAGTTTTCAAAGTCCATTTGGCCTTCCATATGTCCTTTGATAACCCAAAGAGGACTTCAAAACAAGGTAAGAACATCAGTCATACCACTTGTCTGTGGCTTGTGGCATACTTTTTTTTCTTACCACAATTTGATGTCACAGGTGCATAATTATAGTGCAAATGTATAAAAAGCCTTAACCCATGAGCACCCAAGTGGTGAGAGTGCAGATGAGGCAAAGGGTGAAGGGGTTGTTTCTTTCAATACTTGAGAAATAATGTCATTCGCAATAATGCTATTTAATTTATTGTTTAAGATGGCTTGACATCAATAAGTTTAACAACTGTCTCACACTAGCAATATGAACCAGGCCACGCAGATACATTTTCTGACTCAAGCCCCTCCTCAAGCCTGCACTGGCAGGACAACATGATATGAAATGCATTTCAGATAAGAGAATTACCAGAATTACTAAAGCCATTTATTAAGTGAACGTCACTTGCGTCTTTATTAAAGAACTACGAAGCACAAAACCGACTTATTACTCTAAAGCCCACATGTAAAGGTACTCACGTCGGCAGAAAAGAACTGGAAATGAAGATAACTACATTTACTCACCTGGAAGATTACGAGTCTCTTACAACGAAGACAATTGGAACAGCTTCAATGATACAGGCTTCCAACACTTCACGTCGAGAGATAATTAGGTTCCCGATGTTAACACTGCAAACTATGACTGGCGATGTCTCCTCCATTATGTTGCACACGGGATAGGCTATTAAAATTTCAGCTTTCGAACGATCAGAAGCCACAAGAGCCAAAAGTCTGAACGCCACTCGTTTTGAGAGTGTGAAATTTTCGCCATGACACGACGCTTAGCTGTCTCGTATTTTCCGTCAAAACAATAGAAAAAATGACTCCTTTGGAAAGCCCTTGCTCATGAAGTCGAAGCAATATCTTTACAACATCTTTCATATCCACAGTTCACAATTCCTGATACTGATGGCTCAAAAATCCGAAGAAATCATGCCCGACCCAGACGCCATCATTCGACTTCGCCGAGACAGGCTGCTGGGCGCCAATTTGACCGGATGTGACGTCAACTTTTGTTGGATGATTCAGATACAAAAAAAGTGCCAGGCGCTATGGAGTGTTCCCCCCCGCCCCTGTGTCGAACACACGTTTTAAAAAATGGGATCTGTTGTCTGAAGTTTTGAAACAATCAGGCTAAATATGTGGACATACAAGAAGTTTTACAAGTCAAACTGATTCTCGAGTGCATGTGTCTTCTCGAAAAAGTCAAATGGTGGCTGAAACCCGGATGTAGCTAAGGCATTCTGGGATATCAATGGGAACCTCACGTGACCGGATGTAGTGTGAGTAAAACTATTTTCGTCGGGCTTTGTTGATATCTTATTTCCGAAAGGCTCGATCATTTCCAGCCTTTGCACTTTCTTTCAAAAGCACTGGAGTTCCACTACCTCAACATGCCCAGAAAGAAAAGTCAAAGCCAAAATGTAACTAATGTAGGCAAAGATTCGAGAGAAACTATGACTCAAAATAGCGACGTAGAGTTAAAATGGCGTGACACCGCTCTGAAGGAGTTGCAATCCATGTTTTCAGGTTCGGTTGATCCTGAAGTTGTACAGCTGGTATTATCAGAGAGTAATTACAATGGTAGGTATATGAATTAAACTTTTATAAGCTTATTCCCAATCTGAATTACCTGGCTGCTGTTGTAAAGCTTATACTTATAGACGGTAGACTGAGTTATTTCAGAAGAACACAAGCTACTTACACCAAAACGAAGTAAATTGTTCAACATACGTAGACGATCAAGGAAACCGAAACGAAATGTTTTGTTTTCTGCGCCATCTTTCATTCATTATGTTCAGCACATTGCGACGCTAGCTAGAGCGATTGTTGAACATTACTTTTGAATTTCCCACTACTCTTCTGTACCTCTAGTGGCCAAAGGACGTTTCAAATATATAGGTCGATCTCTTTATAGAACGAGCTGTTACAGCCAGCACCCAAACTGAGTAAATCGGTGAATGATTTGAAGCGTTTACTTAGAGGGAATGTTTTGAATGGCCTTCCAGTTTTATTGTAGTATTGACTATGAAAAGCCCCTTGGGGATTAGCCAATAAAGTCTATCTGTCTGTCTGTCTGCATGTATGCATGTATGTAGGTATGTATCAGATGTATGTATTATCAGACAAACTTGCATGAAGCTCCTCGAGTGGGGTTTATATTTTAGCACCATATATATATATATGTATACAAAGGGTTTAGTGTGTCAAATTTTTAATCTGAGGATGATGCTTTAAAACCATGAACATTTGTCATTATTTTTAGCTTATGCTAAGATACAATACCTCACTGCTTCTGGTGTGGTACTGGACAATTGTAGGGAAACCAGAAAGAGCTCTACACAACGCCGTATAAATGGGAATGCAAATATATTGTAAGCCCCTCACTCACAGTTTACATGGAGATAGGGTGACCCTTGTAGGAGGGGCACACTCATTCGGTCAGCTGATCAATCCTCTTTCATTTTATAGTCCTGTTGCTGTTTTAATTATAAACAAGGAAAAGGTATTTTTGACATTGATTTTTCTCTCTGTTTTAGTAAATGATGCCATAGAAAAGCTTTTTGTTCTGAGTGGAATAGATCAAGACCAGCAAGAGGACAGGAAACCTTACAACAGTGATCATTCCTCTACAACACTTAGTACAACACTAGGTGATTCTGAGTTATCAAGACAGAAACTCCCTAGTCACCAGAATGTCACAAATACAAGTTCTAATGAGTCAGAGCGTGTGATGAACTCTCATACTGGCACCTTAACAACATCAAAACAATCGTCATTGGGTAATTGTTTGCCTCATGGAAGCCCCTTTGTAAAAGCTTCAGAAAATGAAAGTGGATCATCTCCTTTTTTATACAAGACAGATAGTGCTCAGGATCAAGCAAAAGTTCCAAGGATCATGCCACCTTCTTTTACAGCACCATTTCACCCACCTTATGTTCAAGTTGAAACAGATTCAAAGTTGCGTACAAATACTGGTAATTCAAGCCCTGGTGTTATGTCTTCTGGATTACCAGATTTTCCTGACAATGTCTCCCAACAATTTAAAGCATTGCAAACACAAACAAAAGTATCCTCCAGTGTTGAAGGCTCCATTCCCCATTCGGCTTCAAAACACAGAGAAGTATTGTACAACCCAAATGGACCTCCTGTAAGTCAAAATATACCTCCAACTGGTTGTTTTGAAATTGGTAAGCCTCACAATATGAATCAACATGGCCATATTCAGGAGCCGAAAGGAACTTTAGAGTCTTTTCTAAAGCTTTTGAGGTCACAAAATACAAGTTCAGAGGATTGGAAGAAAGTTTCTCACAGTAACACAGAACAAAAACAGTTAGACAGTGAACTGAGCAAAAAAAAATTACATAGTGTAAATGTGGCAACTACAGCAGCACATAGGTCTGATAATAAAGAATCAATGCCTTACTATAAAAGGACTTCAAACAGCGATTCTTCATTCACAAACAGTCAAAACTACACGGCTTCTAATCTTTCACAGAATGTCCCCAAAACTTTGCCAACTCATGACTCGCGTAAACCTCAGTTTCGACCAACTGTAAATAGTGCTCAGCAGTTGCCAAATCGTGGGATCCTCAACAGTGTGCCGAGAGAATCATTCATTCCGCCTCCAGCTATACAGAGACAATTTCAACCATCTGCACCCCCTCAGCAGTACGGCCAGGTGATACCAGGCAGTTTACCACAACAAAGGTTTGGTTTTATGCCAATAGCACAGTCACCACAACAACATCTACCTCAAAGGCCTGTGCCTCGTGGTCAAATTCCACACCAATACCCCCAAGGGACTTTCCCATACCAACCCCCATTCTTCTTTGGAAGAGGTTAGTGCTAAAATATCATTTAATTATTTTGTTTGGTTATCTTCGTTCAGTGTCCCAAGGAAATAATTTTACCTTTTCATATCAAGGTTCAAATGATCTGTAGTTTTATCTTGCTGATTAAATTCTTATGTGTGGTGCCCACATTCAGATGAAACCTGTTAAGAATTGCATTTCTGTGATCTGTGATGTCATAGGAGAGTTGATTTAGCAACTTGTTATTGATCTTTGTTCTTTGAAGTAAATTCAAGGAATAGCAAACCACATGGTCACCACACCTCTTGTTGTTCTTGTTCAGGTTCCGTATGATTTAACATGAACCTGCAAGATCTTATTAGGATCCTTTCCAGGATCTTGGGCAGATTATCAACAATAATCTAATATCTTGCCTGCCACATGTAAGTTATCAGCACTTACGAAAAACAGGCCCAGGTTAGGTCTAATAGGTTTCTGAGTGGGATTTCTCAGTCATTACAGAGGAAATATTGAGCAGTACTTTCCTGTGGTGCTGTTTATTATGCTGTACAAGGTGATTCTAACTTTTGAGTCTGTGTATGAAATCCCAACGTCTGAGCATTCAAATAAATGCTACTGAGCAGTACTTCCCTGTGGTGCTGTTTATTATGCTTTACAAGCTGGTCATCAAGTTGTATTTATTTTCATTATTAACTGATGCCAATTTCAGGAGCACACCCTTCAGCTGCTGTTCGACCAGCCAGACCAGCTTCTGCCCCTGGCATTCCATTCATACCAACTATTCATCAGAAGCTGCTCATTCTGATCAGAGGGCTGCCAGGAAGTGGAAAATCTACCCTGGCACAGTTAGTATTATATCTTTGTCAGATGACAATAGGCTCAGCACTAAATGATCAAAACATTATTGTGCTAAGATTTGTGACACACGTCCACTAGCTGTCTTACAGCAGTACACATGGATAGTACTTGAAGTGTTTGCTTTGGCTGCTGCCATGCATGTAGCATGTAGCTCTTTAGAGCTAATTTGGTTGGACCTGTGTTATCACGCAGCTCTGTTGTTTCAGGGTCCATTGTTTCTGTTGTCTGTTCATTGCTCTGCTATTATTTGTTCAGCCAATCCTTTGAGCCGCTCTAAGACTTGCGTGGTGCTCCTTTTTTCAGGAAGTGGGAAGGGGACTTGTGTAACACCTCCCTCACTCCAAAGAAAAATTAAATGACTATCATGATAACATTATCATAATGGTCAAATAGAAGAAAGATCCTCGCAGTTACTAATATGTCGCAGTTCACAATATGACGAGCTCCCAGTTGGCTTGATAGCACTGTACCAGCATCGCAGCAGTCATGAGTTCGAATCCCATTCTAGAATGAATTTTTTATTCAGGCTTTCTTTTCGAAAGTTGCTTAAGTTGCGTAGTAACTGTGAGGATCTTTCTTCTATTTGATCTTTCATCTGCAGTTCAAAATATATGTTTCATATATTTACATTTAATTATCATAATGACTTGTAAATTTAATTTTCAAGTGTGTGGCAGTGAAAGTTTGAGGTCTAACTGAGATGCCTGGTTGATTAGTGAATGCTAAGTGAAGAAGTACTGTTGGTACGAAGGGAGGGTGCGATTGCATGTTATGGTTCTTTATACCACGTGATCTGATGTTGCCTGTAAGAATAAATTAATGCAAAGAGATATCCAAGACTTATTTCTTTAGAACTTCTGTTCAACTTCTATGTTAATGCTATCTTTATCTGTAAATAAAGGCAACTCCCTTATAATGAGTATTCCCCTGGATTGAAATTTACATTCCTCTTAATTATTCCATAGGAAACTGAAAGGCACTCAAGGGGTTGTACTCTCAACTGATGACTTTTTTTACCGGAATCAAAAGTATGTTTGCATGAGAACATGGCTGTTGCCTAAGAAAAATTTCAAGGAGCCCACAAGGCCAAAAGTGGAGAAGTTAGGAGCCCAACATATGAAGCATTAGGTGCTGCTACAAAAAATTTAGGCGCCCAGAGCATTATCTTGGGTGCGCCAGGCTACCATGCTTCTGTTAGGCGGCAGCCATGGAGAACATTATCTTTTTTTATTATCATGGATTGTTTCATTGTGGACAATGATGAAATGAATGAATGTGTGAATAATGATGATGATAGTGATGTTGTTGATGATGATGATGACAACAATGCCCTTAGAAACTGGTGGGGGGGGGAGGGGGGGTGGCAATTGTGACTAAGGCACCTGGGACAGTGGGTAGAAATTTGAAGATGTGGGTTGGGATGGCAGGAATACATGGAAAGATTGTCTTTGAGTTACTTTTGTACTTTATTACTTAAAAAGTCTTCTTTTTTGGGTACAGCAAAAAAGCTGCGAAGACCCCTAGACACCTAAAGGCTATGGGATATCTCTTGATGCTCGACGGCATCAATATACTGCATGTACTTATACCAACTTATGGTGTGAAAAAGAAACATGGCCATCATCATCATCATCATCATCTTATTAATTTTGTACTTTCACAATTTTCTAGGTATGAATTTGATGTCAATTTAATTGGGGAGGCACATGAGTGGAATCAAAAACAAGGTATATTCTTTTTTTTTTTTTTTTTTTGGATTTCCAGCTTCTTTATTCAAAGTATTTAAATATATATATATTTTTTTAAGAACACTTTATTGAGTACTTCAGAACAGTACATTTCATTAATTATATTACTATATGATACTACATTACAAAACAAAAAAGAAGCATACTTAACTATAGTTACCTACACAACAAACTAGCTACACAACTTACAATACAGCTAACACCGGTACGAACATTTATCATATCGTTACTTGCAATACAATACTAATTACTTACAATACTTACATACTTACAACACGGTACTAACGATGTTTACAATACTTATGATGCTTTTAAAACTACAAACTTAAGCAACAAATTATTACACATTACTTGCTGGCACATGGCAGCAAAGCAATATAGCAAAAAAAAAAAATGAACTAAAATTAAAAGGCTCAAAGACTTATTTGCAACTTAGATTTGTGTTTTTCAATTTCAAGGTGACTCTTTAATATAGCACAATAGGCTTCCCAGATATACTCTTCTTCTCTTCGTGGCGCAGTATAGATGTAGTATTTGGCAATAATTAAACAGAGGTTCAAGGTTTATTCAATAGTCGTGACATTATACACCATTCAACTCTGTTTCTGTAGCGTGGAGTGACAAAATTGTTGCTTCTCCCTACAGAGCAAAATAATGGCGCAACTTTATGCGAAGCCTTTTATCTCACAATACACTAAAAGCAGAAATAATGTTCTACAGTATGACAATATTGGGTTAAACAATGACCATCTGGAAAATATTTTTCATTGCAGCCAAAAGTGCACTAGAAAAGCTGATATCCCCTGTGATTATCGACAACACTAACACACAGTGTTGGGAGATGAAGCCTTACGTGTCTATGGTAAGAGTTGATATCACTGACAGAATCAAACTTATGATATTGTGTATGGTTCTTTGTGGATGAAATGTTGTGCTTTTTATTATGTTGTACAAACTGATTCTAATTTTCGAGTCTGTGGATGAAATTGTAAAGTTTGACCATGAAGTGTAAGCAGTACTTTCCTATGGTGTTGTTTATGATGCCGTACAAGATGGTTTCTAACTTTTGAGTCTGTAGGTGAAATCCTAAAGTGTGGCCATTCAAATGAAAGCTACTGAACAGTGCTTTCCTGTGGTGTTGTTTATTATGCTGTACAAGATGGTTTGTAACTTTTAAGTCTGTGGGTGAAATCCTAAAGTGTGGCCATTCAAATGAAAGATACTGAGAGTACTTTCCTGTGGTGCTGTTTATTATGCTGTAAAAGGTGGTTCTAACTTACGAGTCTGTGGATGAAATCTTAAGGTGTGACCATTCAAATGAAAGCTACTGAGCAGTACTTTGCTGCAGCAGTATTGTTTCTTTTTACTATTTACAGTATTTTTTCTTATTTCGATGCTGGTCACTTTTTGAAGTGCAAGGATTAAGGTGACCCTATACCTTACTGATTGATCTTTTTATTCTCATCACCTCTCTGTTTTATGATGTACTATGTATAGTTTGGAGAAGTTACACATCAATCGCACCCTCAGCTGTTGTTTATTTGTTACTTTAGGGCTTAAGGCATGGTTACCACATCAAATTTATTGAACCAGACACCACGTGGAAATGGAATGTGAAAGAACTTTGCAGGTATGTAATAAAAAAAAGAAAACAGTCCGAAACGTCAGCCATCTCTTTGCACTAGCACCCTCTTGAAAGAGACCACAGGGTGGTTATAATTATTGCAAAGACATTTCAGACTAGCTTTGAAAATAAGAATCTTGGCGCAGTGGTGAGAACACTCGCCTTCCACTATTGTGGCCCGGGTTTGATTCCCGGACTCAGCGTCATTTGTGGGTTGAGTTTGTTGTTGGTTCTCGTCCTTGCTCCGAGAGGTTTTTCTCCTTGTACTCCGATTTTCCCCTCTCCTCAAAAACCAACAGTCCAATTCGATCTTGAATCTGATGGCCACAGGTCTGTCAGTCGTAATAGACTGTTAAGTGTCACCCTCGTTAAACAAACAAACAAAGTTGATTTTTTGTTTTTAAACTTCTAGTAATTTCAAAAAGAAAGTTGGGGGTACAATGTATGGCTTTTTATTTCCATATTACAAGTGATAATCCAATGGAGCCACCTTAAGTTCCTAATTTTCCCCTGCAGACGAAACAAGCACGGAGTTGGCATAGAGGCAATCAAAAGAATGAAGGAGCGATATGAACAAAACGTTACGGTGGAAAAGATAATGAACTGTGAGAGGAACATTGATCTTAAAAAGACTGGGAACGAATCCGAGACTAGCCAGGGGACTGGTGCGAACAATCACCGTTCTAGTCCCATGCCTCAGCGTTCAACCCAGGAGAGAGGCTCCGAGGAAAGCGGAAAGGAGAGTGCGCCGAGCCTTACAGGAAGTGAAACGATATGCTTCTCACAAGGTATCAAAAGAAAAGACAATTTGGAAGCGAAGGCAAGTGAATTACTTGATGAAAGCAAGAATTACACAAATAGTATTGAAAAATTGGAGAAAAGTGATGGGAGAGGAGTAAAATGTATTGAATCTGGACACAGGGCAGAGGAGGTTATGAAGGATGAAACTCACGAGAACTGTAATCCCAAACCGCAGAGGGTTCCGAGGGTTCGTGAGAAGAGATCACCAAATAATCAACAGCGTGTCGATACAGAATCGCCAACAGTTGTGTGTGAAGAAAGCATGGGCGTGAAACAACAGGAGAACCTCAATCCTAGTGACATGCCTGATGAACGTAAAGTGAACCAAAGAACTACAACTTCAACTACCCCAAGGAGTGAAGCATTGTTAAGTAGTGAGGGCCTTGAGCTGTCAAATATGGCGTCTTTTGCTGACAGACCTGCATCTTCTCCGGTTTTTCCTGACAATAGAGATGACTGGGATATTCTTGAAGGGGGTCATGCGGCTGAAGTTTCAAAGTCCTCTATGAGGGCTGTGGATAATGGACCCCTCTCAGACAACCCTTCAGAAGAATGTAGCGCGCCAGTGTTAAACCCGTCCTTAGAAGACACGAAGAAATCAGAAAGTGACACACATGAACGCGTTTGTGAAGCAAAAACAAACGATTTCTTCAAGAAGTCTTCGGAAGGGCAAATCACATGCGGCTTGGAATCTACAAGGGATTCCACTAGTTTATCTCCAGAGGGTATTGGTAATGATGACGTTACAGAAGGTGAGAATGTGCTGAGATACAATGAACCTTGTACGAACAAATCAGACGCCACCCCTCCTTCCTTGTCAAGTATTTTGGCTTCCGCCTCACGGACGAAGCAGAAGAGGCGTTCAAGCTCCAACAGCGATCACAAACAGCCAATCACAGAGGAGAGGAATTCTGGAGAGAACATCGATGTTATAAAATTACCTTCTGAACCGGTCAAAGTTGATGGAGAATCAAAACTGTTAACTCAAAGAGTTTTCGAAGACAGCGTCACACAAAACAACGAGACTACTAGTGGTGTCTTCAGTGACGTGCAAAACCTCACTGACGAGTCAAAACAGGTCACATCCGGGAACTCGATGAATGACATGCCCGCTGGTGTTGAATTTTTGAAGACGTGTTTCCCGGATGTGGACAAAGACTTTATGAACTCGCTGTTCACAGCAAATGGCGGTGATGTGATGAAGGTAGTTGATGAATTGCTCGCAAACAAAAGCTACTTACCGTCTTTGCCTGCTGATGCTTCTAAAGTGACCGAGCAGCAGAGTCTTGCTAGTGTGGTACCAACCTTCCCGGACTCTCAAATTTTGGCTTCTCAAAATAGGTCCTCGATTGAAAAACCAATATCGTTTAGACCAGCTGATGAAATGGTCAGCAATATTGATGCTGCATATGGAATCAATCGCCAAAGTCCTGCTTCTCGTGAAAATGCTGGGAATCTTGGAGAAATGTCACCAAAAGTAGACCGCGCAAATCAACTCAGGGATTTGGGTCCAAAGCCCTTGTCTCAGCCCCAGTCTCCTGGTCACAGCACGTTTCAGCTGACGCTTGAGCCTGCAGTAGCACTGCACCTTATTGAGATGTTCGGACCTTTTACTGGGGTCAACTTTCAAGGTTCGTTCGTTTCTTCCTTGCTAATTACGTTGTTTCCTGGATTAAGTAACCTCTGTACAGTTACAGTAGAGAAAGGGGGCTGTACATAGGCTACGATTAAGAGTCCCCTCTTCCCCTTAAAATGGAATCTGGATGAGTGAAGAAAAAGAGAAGAATTATCTTCAAATACAGTTTATTGCCAGAAAGAAAGGCTAATTTGTTGAAACTGGAAACATGAAATTTGAACGGTGACTGCGCTGGATGCTTCTCCGAAGAATTCTTATTATTTCAGTGGCATTTCAGGTTTTAGGCATCACACGATTGGGGGGGGGGGGGTGGGGAGTGTTAAGTCGAACCTATACTAATTGTGTTGTACGTTTTTTCACAGAGGAAATCAGTGATGATGATCTTATCATAGATGTGGATAACTCATTAGCGAGACAGTTGTACAAGAGATGGGAGAAAACTGTTCAGGTACTGAACTGCACCACAATTTATTGTGGGGATTCCTTAGGAACAAAAGTGTTTATTCACTTTCTCTTATCTTGTTTTAGACGCGAAAAGGGATTTCTGTTAGCAAAAGAGGTAGGGTATGCTTGTTTTGTTTTTGATTTTTTTCCTTTAGTTTACGTATCTTCGACGTGCATGTCTACAACGACAGGGAGATTAAGAATAACGTTTCCAGCGAACGGCAAAAATGACCACGTAACTATTTATCCTATGATTGCAGCTCGCTGTTTTCAGTTTCTGATAGCGAAAGATTTGTAAAAACATTTCGGAATAAAAAGTAGCGAGATTAAAACATGACGTTTCGGCGACGACATGTCACATTTGATAATGGTGACATGTCGCCAAAACGTCATGTTTTAATGTCGCTACTTTTCAGTTTCGCTACCGTTTTTTTGTTTTCAGTTTCTCAGTAAAATTGAGTAGTTTTGCAGTTGCATCAAAGGCCAGAATTGTTTTGCACGATTTTTATCTGTGTATTAATTTTTTCAAGAAAACATAAACGCGAATCTCACGTTTGCCTTTGACTGAGGTAAACACCATTCTAAATATCTCTGTTATAAGCGTTTTGGCACTGTTAGCACCCTTTTAGACCTGGATAGAAAAACTTTGTGTAATTGAACAGAAGGAGACTGATTTCTTTGTTCCGTTGTCCCTTTCAGTCAGCTCACCACGAGCAAACCGAGAACTTACAGATCCAGGTGCGAGGAATTTTAGTGGTGACCAGACCTCCTCGGTCAGTCAGAGATCATCTCCGCGCCAGTCGACTGGGCACCAAGCAGGTATCATGAATATCTTCAGCGGAGTGGGTTGTTGCCTTTGTATTGATTCTCTTTTAATTTTGACAGAAACCTTGAGGGAGATTATGGATGAACAGCTTGCACTGGAGCTTAGCAGAAATACAAATGTAAGAAGCACGAGTATAAAATCTTTCACTGACTAATTTCGTTCTTATAGCTTTTGTAACAACCATGAAAAACGAACAGGACTACATGTACATTAAAGTACTGCTCAGTAGCTTTCATTTAAATAATAAGTGCTCACACTTTAGGATTTATCTACAGGCTCAAAATGAAGAAGCACTTGGTAAAACATAATAAACAGCACCACAGGAAAGTACTGCTCAGTAGCTTTCATTTGAATGGTTACACTTTAGGATTTCATCTACTGACTCAAACTTTAGAACCACCTAGTACAGCCTAATAAACAGCACCGCAGGAAAGTACTGCTCAGTAGCTTTCATTTGAATGGTCACACTTTAGGATTTGATCCACAGACTCAAAAGTTAGAACCACCTTGTACAGCATAATAAACAGCACCACAGGAAAGTACTGCTCAGTAGCTTTCATTTGAATGATCATCCACAGACTCTCGGCAAAATGTAATACTTGAGGTTTTTACATAGAATACGAAAAGGTTAAAATAAAGAAAAGACCATTTTACTCCCTTTTCTGTATTTTTCTGACAACGAAGTTCCCTTCACGCATTTTGGAATCATTTTTTTAAGGTGGCCGAGGCAAGTGATCAAGACATAGCTACCAAAATTAGAAGACAGAAACTTTATGACATGTTTCCTGGCGTGGACCCTGTAGCGTTAGAGGAAGTATTTCAAGCAAATCGGTGAGTTCACTCATGACTTTAACGGTGTTTTTGTCCATGTAATGTACTTTGCAAAGTTCCAATTTCTGGAATTCATGTGACGTTCTCTTTGCGTTTCTCCGTCACCAGGTTTACGTTTAGCGCGCTTGACAGCGTTTGACACTGAATTTGTGTTTCCCGTGTTCGACGCCGGTTACAGGTTTTCCCGCGCGTGGCACCGGTTATGTGTTTTCCTGCACTTGGCACGCGTTCCATGTTTCCCGCGCTAGGCAACTGCAGCATTTAATTGGTGTTCACGCTATTGGCGGCCCTCTTGATTGGCTCTTGGTGTTGTTGAAAACTGCTGCAAATGATTTGAGAATTTGCTTTACCAATCATCGCCTGTAGAACGTCGTGTAGTGCCAGAGTCGTGCGAAAAAAATTGACGATTCAAAATGTCAAGGTTCTTTCATTTAGCAGAGTTGTTAGGATCAAACATTACAGGCGGGCCATGCTTGGCCTTCTTTTATGGTTTATTTTGTTTAAAAGACAACTTTAAATCAAGAGAAGTTGCTTTAATGAACGATCTATCTAAACCTACCCTCATAACGGGTCAGGCTGCTGCTGGGTACCGGTTGTCCTAAGGTCCTTGTGTTTTATTGAAATACTGTTTTGTTTTCTGTAGCTATGAACTGATCCCCTCTGTGGAAGCGGTGAAAGCGTCATGTAACTTGTCTGGTCGGCAAATACCCAGCACTGTCATGGCACCTGAGTTTAGGAGCCGGGTCCCCAATCAGGAGCAAATGACAAGAAAGGTATGACGTGACGCATGTTGCGTGACACAATTCGCATGTATGAATGAATTGCCCTTTTTTGTTGTCATTCATGTTTATTGCCTTTTTTTTTCCTACTCTTCCATACCCCAAGTGCGGATCGCTGTGTTAGTCTTGTTAGTCTATGTTAGAAGGCAGGTCCTTCAAACACAAATGCTGATTAATTGACAAATTTTCCGGCCAAGGCAAAAACGCGTCTAGAATGCGTCAAAAACGCGCCTAAAACTTGTCAAAAGCGCGTCTGGAATGCGTCAAAAACACATTAAAACGAGTGCGTAAACAAGAACGAGACATTGCATTGGATAGTTATGAAGAGATTTCTTTTTTCTCTCCCATAGGAAGCCGAAGAAGACTGGAGCTGGCTGTATTTGGATGGTAAGAGATACCGTTACCTATGGTAACGTTAAATATCCGAAGATCATACGGAATTTGTTGACTTTTGGTGTTTCGTTTCTTTACCATTTTACATTTTTATCATGTTCAACTTGTGATAACCGCCCGTTAACATGTCAGTTATCTTTGTACCATTCGATCGCAGGCTTTTTCTGCTGTTTTGGGGTCTGGACATACTTCGCTGGGATTCTTGCGTTGTTTCAATTGATATAGACTTGGAATTGATTTCGTACATGAGGTGTACTGTTTGAATATTGCAAAGACGCGGGCCTGGGCGGCTCTTTGTAGGCCATTCCCGGTTTACCACTTTCCAGGAGCTTGTTGTTTATACAGTTTTCGTATTAGCTGTTACTTTGATTTTTAGAGTTAAAAATACGAGTATCGTGACCATGTCTTGTCAAGCTTCTAATGTTTGTCGGGCCATCTATAATAAGAGTTTTTATGCCTTTCAGCAGACTCTTCTCGTCCAAAAGACGACGAGGGCTCGTTCCAGACCCTTGAGTCTCCGACTTATCGGGATTATCGCGCGGAAGCTTTTCAACATTACAAACTGAGAGACGATTGTTTTAAGAAAGCTGCTCTAGCTTTCTCCAACAAGCAAGGGCAACTGGCTCAATTTTACGCGCAACAGGTATATATGCATGCTTTAGTTGTCCTTAGAATCTCCACTTAGATCACTCGGGTTCATAGCTTACCGTTTCCAATTGAGGTTTGTTTGAGCTCCGTTTTGATCGGAGGCGTTGCTTAGTAACGTAACGTACTTACAGATGTGACATTTCGTGATAGTTTTCTGGAATCTTCGCGAGTTGCAGCATGAATTATTTGAAACAGAGCAATAGGTAAAAATCTCCTTCAGTGATGAAGGAATCTTGGAGTTCCGTTCATAGTCTGATACAAGGACTATTTGCAGAAATTGTTTGCATTTCATGATTTGAAGAAGAATGCTTGACAATGTGAAACGGTTCATTTGATGTTTGGTTTCTTTTTATTTCAGGGTCATTTACACACAGAGAAAATCAAAGAAGCAAATGCAAGAGCGGCCGCTTTAATTTTGGAGCAGAAGTAAGACGAATCTAAGCTAAATGGGTTTGAATCCCAAGGCCTCTTTTTAACAGTCTGAGCCTGTAAATTGGTTTACAAAATTCATGCATCATAATAATCTATCCAGTCACAGCGAAGGTGTTTTTATTTTTAAACAATTTGAATCAAACCGAACCCACTCCCACTGTTTACATGTTTTCCCACGTTCGGCCCTGGTTGGGTATTTTTCCGCGCTTGCTACTTGTCACATCTTTTTCTCGCGCTTGTCATAGTTTGCGTGTTTTCCCACGCTTTCACTTGTTACATCTTTTCCCGTGCTCGGCATAGGTTCATTAGATTAGGTGTTTTCCCGCGCTTGTCACTTGTCACATCTTTTTCCCGCGCGTAACAAAGTTCGCACGTTTTCTTGTTAATTTTAATTTTCGTTTTATAAGAGGTATAACTTAATTGAAAAACGTTTCTCAATAGCTTTTTTTTTGTTTGCCATATTTTCAGGAACGAGTTAACTGACGAGAACACCATTGATTTACATGGTTTGCACGTGACTGAGGCAATCGAAGCTCTTGAAACCATGTTATGTGAAAAAACAGGTACGTTACCTCATGAGTCTGTCCGTTACCCATGGAACCAATGGCTTTTAATAAAACACTTGAAATTGTACTCAGTTTTTCTGAAGAATAAGTAAGATTTGTGCAAAGTACGTACCCCTTGGTGGGAAAGGAGTGCTCCAAAAGTTCAAACAACGCATGTTCACGAGGCTACCAGAAGAGAAGAAAACCTTTCAGGTAACACCATGGAAATAACAATTAGTACATCGCTCGAAGAATTCCTATTATAAGATCACCGGAAACCTTTGGAAAATTGTTAAAGATTACCGACTAGAAAACTTGAGAAGATTTCTAGAGATAAAGAGAAAATGATCATTTTGGAGCTTGGTCATGTGATATCAGTTTCGCTCCAGCACTGGACTATAATTCCGAGTTGCGTGGACGGGAGTTTAAACCGTGACCTTCCGTACACCGATCAGAAGCTCTCAGTGAAAAACCTGTTCACATTTGTGGGATAAGCACAGAGAAGCTCCTGCTTTGTGATAAGCACAATTGGAAGGGGACATACGCACGCGCAGTGCTACTAAGTTCTTGTGCTTGTCTGACACCGTTTCCTCCCACTTGTGAAATAAGCCGCACAAGCACTCATAAAAGCGCAAGGGTAGGCGCTTATGCTTATCCCACACTGGTTCATTCACGATTTTACGTATGCTTGTGCTTGCGCCTTTTGTCTTTTTGTATGTTTTTTTTTCGCATGGCAAAACTAAATAAAATAAAATAAAATTATTTCAATATCACTTCGTTGAAAACTTGAACATTTACTTCTTTCCCAGATCCTCACAGTAGTCAGTCCAGGAAAGGTTGCAAGGCCATCTCTGTGATCACGGGACGAGGAAATAACAGCCGTGGAGGCAAAGCTCGGATAAAGCCCGCCATCTTGGAATATCTCAAGAAAAACAATTACAGGTGAGTCGGTCATGTGGCTAGCGTGTCGAACTTTCTAAGTTAAATGTGGTGGTTTTAAAACGAGGTTTTCTCCCTGTATTTGTGTCCTTCAATCAAACTTTTTTCGACAATGTGTACAACACCACAGGTATTACAAAAACCCCGAGTGGCGGTTATACAGTGGTAGACTGTTGGACTTTTGGTCCAAACCTCAGTGATCGACAATTACGCAAACCAAGCTTAAGGTGTTGGTTGCTTGCGTGTGCGGTCGTATGCCTTATGCTGTTTTACTTAGCTTGGCTAACAATTGAAGAAAGAAAACATCTATTTTGTACTTCTTGTTGATTGTTTTTGTTGTTGTTGTTGTTGCATTTGTTGCTTTTCTAGGTATACAGAACCACATCCAGGCTTGGTGAAAGTTCACTTGTAGATTAATATTTCACAGTTGTACAGTTTTATAGAAACCATTGTAAGTTATAGTAAAATTTCTTAGTGAAGAGTTTACCCGGCTGGCCGGCATTGAATTAGGAGTTACCATATATTTTTCAGTTTTTACATGGCTAGGTAGACGGATTAGAAAAGAAAACCAGAATTTAAAAACAAAATTTCAGTAGATTTGCAATCGGCTAGATGTAGACTTGCCAAAATTATTTTATTCAAGGTAAAAGTAGTATTCGTACAGTATACATTGCATATGTGTATGTTTTGAAAATTAAACATGTAATTTAGTTGTTTTGAAAATTAAAATGTACACTTTGTAGTGTTGTTAATATTGCACCGCATTGGCCATGCGGGCTATGGATTAAAATAAAAATTAATAAATCAACTTTGTTTCACGAGAATGACACTTAACAATCTGTTACGACTGTCAAACCTGTGGCCATCAGATTGGAATTTATAAATGCTGACTTTTCAGGAGAGGGGAAAACTGGAGTACCCAGAGAAAAACCTCTCTGAGCAAAGACGAGAACCAACAACAAACTCAACCCACATATGCTGCCGTGTCCGGTCCACATTGGTGGGAGGCCATTGCTCTCACCACGCGCCATCCCTGCTCTCTTTAATGTTAAAGAAAACAGGATGCAACGAGAGCAAGGGAAGGGTATAGTTTAAAATTGTCCTCTGGTTTTCAGGGCAGCCAACGTGAAAATTTAAGCAAAATGCTTGTAAAATCGAAGTTGCAGAACGTTTTAGGGAACGACATCTTATTCCTCGAATTTACTAGCCGTTGTTGCGTTTACTGAAATGCTAGCTGACCTTTTCTTGCGTTTTTAATCACATGTTTTCCCCTTCAAAAACGAAAGGAATTAGTTTTCCAGTGTTACGAAATTTTGAGCTGACATTTTGGCGAAGAAAACAGCAATTTCTTTACGACTAAATCGGAAATGAACTGTTGGTTGTCCTGTGGGTTGACCATCGACTCTTACGCCTGCACTCCAGTCTACTTTGGATCCTTGTCGCCATTTGCCCGCTGATTCCCACGGGCTCTCATCGAATTCCTCCCTTTCTCTCTAGATCACGACTAAAAGGTACAAATCACCGGCATGAACGATCTTCTTTTCGTTACAACTTAAGGACCCTAGTCAGCCTCCGCCATTTTCGAAGCCATCGAAATTATTGATATTGCATGGTGAAGCGAAATATTATTGCTTAACTGTAAGTTGTGTTCCTGAAAAAATGTTTCATTATCTTTATTAGTTTCACAGTGATTTCGTTCATTTCGACATGCTCCTGATAAAATATAATGCTAAACTCTCGTATGTAAACAAAACCAAAGGTGTGGCTGACTAGGGCCATGCAAGTCAAAATACTTTTTCCTCAACGTCTTCCTAGACCTGCCACATACCGGCTTCAGTGATATGTTACCTTATGACATGAAATTTTCACGGCTTCTGAATTTTTCCCCTTTTGTTTTTTAATCGCGATAATTTGATGCTGCAGAATAGAAAAGATGTGTGTTCATTAGAAGGGCATTTTAACAATACTCACACCCTCAGAAACAGTGTTGCGAGTTATTGTCTTTTAAAAGTCTCGAAATTTCGTTGGTGCGTGAATGGGGTAAGTTGCTGAACACACAGGAAGACCTAAGGTCTCTGTGCGTGGGTGAATGACGTGGATTCCCCTTTGTTAATTACACTTGGATCAATTACTTTTAGAAAGGAAATATAAATAAATAAATGATCTGCTATAATAAGAGTTTTATCAACTATAAATAAAAAAAGGCAAACAACGTATCGTGATAACGTAAAACCTCCGGTAGAGAACTCTAAAAAAAAAAAACAACAGTGGGTAAAAATATATAGCTTCATTATGAAGTAGGGGTACTTTGATAGAAAGACTGTAATTGTCACAGAATTGAAATATTTATTTTGATTTGCCGTCACTGTGGTTTGTTTGGCCTTGCTAACGGTAATTATTTCCCACGTTCGTCAGTCCAATTTATTCACGGACACAGCGAGGTTTGTTTATACTGTACTTATTTTTTTCAATATGTAATTGTTTTTTAATCTTTTTATCTCAACGGGTCAATGCGATTAACAGTTTTTTTTATAGCATTATCACACTAAAAAGAAGTCCACAGGAGGTATGGAAGATCGCTTTTCAAAGTTACTGTTTTTGAATGTAATTTAAAAGACTCCGCAATATTCATTCAACAGCTTTGCTGTTTCAACACGGGGAAAAACATCAGGCCTTACATAAACGCAAAATAATGTATCTACCTACAACCTACCTACGAAATGTTAAATCTTAAGAGTTGAATAAAGAAAAATGCCTGCTTTCCATGATTGCCGTGTATTGTTCAAAGACATCAATACAGCTGAACTTGCCAAAGAAATGAATATAAAATGCAGAACGATCTATCAATGTTAAAGTGTCCTTTAATAGCGAAACCTAAGCTTTGACATAATATTGTTCTTTTACCAAAAGAAGAACCATTACCTCTCGTTAGCTTCCATAAATCTTAGAAAATAACAACCGGATATCGGAGATAAATTAGTAAATCTTGGCAGCTTGTTCCTGTCATTATATTCAACCACCATTTCTTTTTTCATGATCATATTGTACTCAAAATCAAAACGAGGCGGCTGTGTCGGAGTTTAGACCCCCACCAAATTACTCCCTTTTGGGGGGTGGGGCGGAGGTAGGCCGGTTTTTCCGGAGAACTTTAGAAAGAGCTTTCGATCCGGAAGGGCAATCGGTAATGCGTGGGACAGTTAAAAAGTACAAAACGACTGGGTGTCAATCAGTTATTAGTCGTGCCTGAACAGAATTACGTATGAAAATCTTTTGACAATTCACGCGTTCGTATTTTCCAAAACAACGTAGAATGCATCTCTTGTTAATTAATCCCTTGTCCTCCAAGCAAATTGCGTATAAAACTGTAGCTTCGGTATCTTTCGTGCACAAAGCTGTCTAGACTCTTGAACAACAGCTCTCATAAGCAACCGTCCCCCTTCAGTGAAAGTTTTCACGCATTTGATCTCATTCCACATCTGCGTTTGGAACTGGTAGGTAACAATTTCTTGTAAGCTGTCGTCGCATGTGTAATGTCACAGTTATTTGGCTCATGAATGTAGCCACTCTCTGCTCAAGCAACACTGTAATTCCTCACTTCGCTGTGACAAGTTCAACCAGCTGATTTTATTGCGAAATTTTTTTGCGATTCTTTAAGCTTTCGCGTCCTCTTATGAGGGTGGCTGTGCGTGCGATATTGCCTTGCGCTGTTGACGCGACCGCATTCTTCCGCTTGTGTGCGCAAAAACTTGGCCACGAAAGATTTAACCTTATGAGAGGAAACGTTAATTCACAATTGAAAACAGTAAAGGGAACGTGTTCTGCAACTGAAACTCTCTTCCTGGTAGAATTTTCCAGGAAAGCGACTACGAAAGAGCAAACTATTTTCGTGAAATCTCTTTTTACATGGAACGCCTTTGTATAATCGTTGTCGTGAATTTTAACTTTAAAATAAAAATGGCTTTACTGCCATTGCTACGTTTCACTTTTCCAGATTTTCTTTTTTTGTTCGTTTCATCAGGGCAATACAAATAAGTAGCACTGCAGAAAATAGAAATAATAAAGTGAATAAATAGAATAGAATGTCTGCTTGAACCAAAAACAAACGGCCGAAAGGCTGAAATTACGGCATTGTATCTCTAATACCCTCGAGGGTGGAAAAAATAAAGAAGAGTGGATTATAAAAATGATCTAGTTCCAAATAAATTCACCCTAAAATTTTGCAGCGAAGTAATCACTGTTTGAAACTGACTCAGTGTTGGGGCGAGCGCATTTTACAGATAACCCGCTAGTCATGGAATTCGTGGGCTCGGTGATTTTCACGCCCAAAATAACCCACTTATCGTCCGCTGGAACTCACTAAAATCTGGACAAACCAGTTCGCAATCGATCGGCCTAGAAGTTTTGCGACGTTTCTACTGAATTCAATTTGCGTTCTATTTTTTTCTTTTAATGAGAATTGGCACGAACTTTCAATGAGCAACCTAGCGTGCAGTAAAAGAATATGACTTCATGCTTCAACTGGCTCTAACAATGGGCAGTCCATTATTCCACACTGCATCAATTGTGTTCAGGGTTCTTACCAGTTTTGAAAGAAGTATGAATAAGCTTTACAACTTCATTAGCTGTCGAGAGTTCTCCGCCCGCAAATTAAATAAATCCTTGCACAATGAGTCTTTGTATAAAGAACGCTGGAATTTTAGCACTTCAAATCCGTGCGAGCACGGTTGATTTATTTTGGAACAATCAGTAGCTGGGGCATTTACACACGGATAAGTTGGTTTCCTAGGCACGTACTAAGATCAAGTTGTTCAGATTCCCCCATGAAACTGAACGCAAATTTGTTTTATCAGGTCGTTTTTCTGTAGTTTGGCTTGTTTCTTTTTCTATGCAAAGCTTGCAGCTCTTTGAGTGCTGTGACTCTAGGAATCATACACCCCCTTCATTTCTCCGCCCCCTTATTAGCTGATTGTGTCGTCCTAGTCGTTAAGTTTTTCGTGATTAGTTTCTCGTGATTGTATGCTCGAATTTCCTGTGTGGAGTCATTATCGAGCCTTTCTCCGCCTTTTCATTACAAATTTATTGCGCCTCAACTTCAAAACAGGAGATCGTTAAGCGGCTGAATACGATCTAGTAGGTGTCAATTGCATGATTCATGCCATGCCTAAGTGTCAAAAGAGTGCTATGATTAATACGAGCTTGAGCGCAACACGGTGCAGAGAACAAGCCAATCTCATTGACACCAAACAAAGAAACGGAACTTGTTGTTTTCTATAATCGGAAATGGCGCCCGCTGTGGTTTTCAAGCCCTTGTTGTGCATCTTTCACCAGATCCCCTGTGGAAGATTTAAGTGTTGCTCGGCCTAGCTGCACGCTCATCTACCAAGCTTTGGCCAGCGAGATCCGGCCGTTGACCTTCGAACAAGTCTTCACCGAGTAAATATTTTCTCCTAAAAGCAACAAACGTGATTGAACGATCAATTCGCACGTCGGCCTGTCAAGTGATCTTTTGTGAAAAGTTTACACTTGTAAGTGACTGTAAATGATTTGCATGTAATCACTGAAGAACCCTAACACGTCTTCCAAAATTTCCATTTCGCCAGCTCATACTTACAAAAAAATTCGATTTTTCAACGTTTTCCAAAGCATTTCCTTCCCAAATCCGAGGTAAGTGCACTTCAACACCATGTAACATTTTATATTTTCGCTTGAGTTTATCGTACCTCGTTAGAGTCTAATATCATAAAGTTTTTAATTCGCATCTCTACTAGTGACAAAGTTACATTCCTTTGATATTGGAACTGTTTAGAATCATGCATATAACGAGACTTGATTCTCTAAATCTACTTCATTTGCTTCAGATACTCTCCAGCTCTGTTTAAAGATGTGTTTTACCACCACGTGCTGCTACCTCTGGGCGATAATTTTTTTCCTCTCACACCCTTCGCTGCCTCTGGCAAATCGACATACCTCAAGCGGAAACAGGAATCCACTTTCAGCTGAAAAGCCCTCGCCAAGTAAAGGGAGTCCGCTGATTCCTGCAGAGGAGGCTGCATTTTGCAATGGTCCTAGATTGGCGATTTTGCCCCCTAGCGTAACTCTACCAAAATCTCTGTGGTCTGTGCGCGCTATGATGTTTTTGCAAATTCTAACCGACGGCACGATAAATGGTACTCTGGAATGGAATCAATATGGTGAGTATACCCATTTTTACAATTTTTCTTCATCAATTTTTACTCATTTGACATGTACTCTGCTCGGTAACTCTTTCATCGATTCGTCAGCCTTTCAACTTAACTGAATAATCGCAGAACTGAAGGACAATTTTCCCGCTTTATACAGGCAAAGCGCGCGCGTTCGATATATGAACTAGGTAACGGTATCTATGTGTTTATTAAACTAAAGCTTAATTTCTGGACTAACGCGCGCTGAAACTAATTGCATAAGCACGCTCTTTAGGGAAATGTTTTGTACTTACTTACATGTATTTTTTTCTCCCTCGTTGCACTGCATGTGTGCCCTTTAGTGTGTTTAGTTGTTTATTGTAGCCCTACGGACTAGAAGCTTCAACTTAGAAAAAGAAATCAACCGGGGATCCGAGTTTTTACGCATTTCGCTGCATGGTCCCTCAGCGTGTGTCTTTTCTCACCCAGGGTGAGGCAAAGAAACTTGACTGGATAGATCTGAAACAAGAAGATCCCTTAGACAGCTAATTTACGCATTACTACATTCATTCTATTCATCACTGTGTAGATTTATTCTCGAGCCTGATTATCAAAGCATTTTTCAAAGCAGTTGATTTTACTGAAAGGATAAAGGACGGACACATCATTTTCTTGTTTTATTCCGGCGCAAAAGACTATTTGAATAGCAACTGCGTCTTTAGAAGATCATCAATAAGTTCTAAAACGTAAAAACAAACATAATTAATGGCTTTTCGTCACATTTTAATCAACAATATCCAACTATCGGTTTCTTTGTCGTTGGTATTTGTTAATGTAAGTTACAAGTAAACAATTCAGCATAATGTGTTACGTGTGACGTATGTAGGCTACATAAGCGAATGAAATTAAAAGGTCAGCTTCCGTCTAAAAAAATAAGATATAACATATCATTTACCGTGCCATGCATTTAAATTCCTTCTAAACTACATCATAACAAGAGTAAAACATTTAAATGAGATTATCTAGCAAGGGAGGCATATTTCTGATATTTTAGCTTTCCTTTAAATGGATTTCCTGTAGCGCTGCTTAACCCTCAAAAACTCGGCTACTTGTATCAGACAAAATAGTTTTAATTTTTCAGTCGATATATGGATAAAATCCTAGAGTATAACCTTCAAAAGAAAGTACTTGAGCAGTGCTTTGCTTTAAACTGTTTGTTTTTCACACTTTTCAAGGCGAAAACTTTTCCATGGTAAAGTTTTTGAAGTTGCTTTAAAATACTTACGCATATTTAACAAGTATTGAATGCCGCTTTGAGGCGTAGCTTTAAAACGATAATTAAAAAACAGCGCTGGAATGAATATTTAAATTGAATTAAGGAGAGTGGGGATGACAAGAACATTTATATCCGTCTAAGTATTTTTTTTTTACTTAAAATAAGCAAAATATCCATTGTTTACCTGTCCGCGTTTTTTTTTTATAATGTTGGATGTTATACCTCAAGCTACTCTATACTTTCAATTTTTAACTTTCTTTAATCAGTACGTTGCATTGAAGGGAGACGGTCGCTGGCCTACATAAGATTAACGAATCATGGCTAAATAGATCTGTAAAGTAACTGAACCGAGAGGATAGGTGCTAATGTAGGGTGTTTCGACTCGTGCTGTTCCCTTGAGCAACGCGCAGTATAGAATGGTTTGTGATTTGAAAATGGCGCACTGGCGGTGCTGGCTAAAACAATTGATTCTTATTCGACCATTTCAGCCGGTGGCATGCTGTTTGCTGTGCAGTCCCAACGCTTGTTGAAGTCACGGAGAATAAACTATCAACTAACATTTTCAATATTTAATTATATTGAGCTTTTACCCTGCCATTTTTTTGTTGCTGTTAAAAAAGGCACACGAGCTGCTCTCGTGCTTTCTACAGCTTCGCCAAATTCATCGCTGAGTTTAAAGGCATGCACCATCAAACGGAGGGTAAATATGTACGAAAATGGTCCGCTTATACCAAAGAAAACTCGGTATTGCATTTACCAAGACAGACAGATCAATGAAGGTTATTTCATGTCCTGAGCCACTTAGTCCAAGTGGATACACAGGATGGTATATTGGATTTTACGTTGATTCGACAAGTTCAAGTTTAAGTACTTTAGCACACAGCACGAACAGTCACGTTCGTCCACCGTTAAGCTGAAGGACTTCAACTCTCAAGATGATCTAGGATTTCTTCCCCAGTTGCTATTTAGATTGATCTCAAGTTGTTCGAAGGGTTTTTAAAGGTGATTAAGAAGCTTTGGTTTCTTTAATGCGTCTGAAAAGGTTTAAAAGCTCCTTACCGACCGCTATAAGCTCGCGTGCTCATGATAAGAATCAATTTAACTCGAGTAGAAGATCATTAGTTTTATTATCTAAAGCACCGCTAACATTTCATGCACTTAAGCAGCTACAATATATTTTAATCTGATCTCAGATTCATCTGGGACCGATGTAAACTTATTTTTACTTAAAAGCGCGCGAGAAGCTGAGTTGCCAAACAAAAACCCAAACTGATTGCATCGCTAAAAGGAAATTTTAACAGTTATTCTGATTGGCTAGAGCGAGACGCACCTCATAGACTGCGGATCACGTGACGAAGTTTACAAACAGATTTCAACTAAATATTAGATTTCAAAAAATGCAAAACCAATGTAACCTAACAATAGCTCATAATAGCGATTTATAATTTTGTAGTGTCACTTTGAAGATTTTTATCGCTGAAAACGTTAAAATGATAGTACATAGTATCTTTGGCTGCGGATGACCAGGGTTGAAATGGAAGGAAAAAAGGCCAATCATTTCAAGTTCTTCCAGTTTATTTTGGAGTAATCCCCAAAAATAACTGATTAAAGGTTGTTCTACCCAGAAGAAATCACTTAATATTTTCTTCTCAGTGCTCTATGAGTAATTTGCTGTTAGCGAAAAGGTACTAGTTGTCAAATATTAGAGCAGTTTGCACCACAACACAGAGAAATCCCCATAGCGCTGCCCCTGTAAGTGGCCTACTGATCCATTCTTTGCCTTTCTTTCTTTTAGCCGATTTAAATATTGAGGTAGTTGGCAACTGTATGGTGCGAATCAAAGGTGTTGCTAGTCAGCGGTATCTCGTCATGGAGGAAAATGGCACGCTCAGCAGTAAGGTGTGTACATCATGTAATTAGCGTGAATGTGTTTTCTTTTCCCACTGTTTATGGATTTCCACATAAAGTCTTGTCATGTATAATTAAGAGGTAACGAGTAAGAAGAGAATCATCAGATCATGTATTGATATTGAAATTTTGATGTACAAACTGAAGATTTTTAAAGCCCTTACAGTTAACATAAAATTCTCAATAGATATTCTACTTGTTGGGGGGAACTTGATTAAGATCTATTAAGACACTGTTAAGACCAAACTGCTTCAAAAAAAGAAATCAAATAAGTCGGGGTATTTTTTAGAGCCTTCAAGAACACAGTATCGGATCTGTAAACGCTAAGACTCTTATGCCTTCTCTCGACAGGCTTGGTTATTAATAACAGTTTGTGGTGCATTGGGATGTGTTTTATATTTCAGTTGCGCGTTCTAGTTTCCACAGGGGACAGCCCGGAAACGATTCATTTTCGTAGATATCTGTTCGAATAGATAATCTAAAGTTTTCGTCGGAAAAATTTCAGCTCAAAATATCGTAACACTGGAAATCTAATCCCTTTCGTTTTCGAAGGGAAATGCGAAAAAAGGTCAGCTAGCATTTCTGTATATAAAGCCAAGAACAGGAAGTTAATTTTGGGAACAAGATTCCTTTTCCTATAACTTTCTGCAAATTAAATTCCAAACAGACCAAACTGTATTTGCTTACACAAATACGTCTTTAAAAGGACACAAAATGTTCTGGGAACGCAGCAGACATTTTAAGTTTACACTTATTGTTTTGACTCCTTTCAGGCCACACCAGACAAAAAGAAATCCTTTTTCAGAGTTCAGCTACCGACGGACTTCTATGCTTTCAAAAATGGCAACCATTTTATTGCGTTCAAACATGGAGGCAGAATCAAGAAGATCAGAGCCAACAGAAATGGTCGGAGCAACCGAAAAAGCACTCGGTTTGTATTAATCGATCCACCGAACCACACACGAGCGGTGGCATCCGAGAGTGACTCGAAAAAGCTTCTCGGGGTTGGCTTACGGCGGCGCTGAAATAACCTTAGCTGCTGTTGTAAGGAGAAACATCATCAAAACTTTGTATTTGTCCGAGGACTGGCTTGAAATCAGAAGAGCTTGCTATTTAACCCCATCCATACCAGAAAAGATAACTAGATATGATGAAGCAGCTTTTGAACTCGAAAATATTACTATTCAAACAAAACCCCTACTGTATTTAAGGTTCAAAGTAGTTGGATTGTTTCAAATCTTACACACATTCAGTTGTTATTGAGTTATATTTTCTAGTTGTTAAGCTTATCGAGAAGGTTTGATGTGCAAGATTTTCGAATTCTAGAACAGAGTTGATAACTTTAACCTAACTTATGTATAAGTCAAATTGTCGCACTGGTGTTTCGTGGCCTAACTCACAATTTGCTCGCAAAGAAAGATATCTGCTGTACAGTGTTAGCTTTTCGCAGAGTTAAAACGCCAGACAAAGAGTATGCTTTATTTAAAAACACAGTTAATCGTCAGGATACAATGTTTTACTGTAGATGACGTTTGGAAATGATGCTTTATTTATAACATAGCTGTAAAAACTAACCGTAAATCAGATAAAGAAAGTAGTGTTGTACATAAACTATTGTGGAATAACGAAAGCTGGTTTGTATGTGTCTTTCATTTTAATTTTTTACAAACTGTTAAATCAAATGAAATCAAAACTTAATCAAATCATTCTGGCTGTATGTGTTCGGAGGAGGCAGCCACAAACTTTCACAATTCATGTTCATCCCAGGACTTTCTTAGGGGCTGTTTACATGGAGGGAGGAAGATCCTAGCACTAGGAAGATCCTAGAGGGCGGATCATCTTAGCACTATATATTTTCTGTATTCAGTTTACATGCAAAAAGTTGCACTTGGCCCTAGCGCTAGAATCTTCCTAGAGATAGGATCTTCCTAGCTGAGAGATAGGAAGATCCTAGCTCCATGTAAACTATAGTTTTCATACCTTCGCTCGGAAGATCCTAGTACTAGAAACAAAAAAGAACAAAATGGCGGCAGCCGAGTGTTCAGCTTCTAAAGGCCGACGATTTTTCTTCTTTTCCCTCTCCTCTTGGTGACCACTTGGACCGAAATTTCTGCATGTAAACCAAATGAAAAGTTGTTTCGCCTTCTAGGATCTTCCTAGTGCTAGGATCTTCCTAGCTGAGAGATAGGAAGATCCTAGCTCCATGTAAACTATAGTTTTCATACCTTCGCTCGGAAGATCCTAGTACTAGAAACAAAACAGAACAAAATGGCGGCAGCCGAGTGTTCAGCTTCTAAAGGCCGACAATTTTTCTTCTTTTCCCTCTCCTCTTGGTAACCATTCGGACCGAAATTTCTGCATGTAAACCAAATGAAAAGTTGTTTCGCCTTCTAGGATCTTCCTAGTGCTAGGATCTTCCTCCCTCCATGTAAACAGCACCTTAAAGTCCGTTTTTTTTTTAGACCAATTCAGTTACACTTTAGGGAGCTTTAGCAACGACGACGGTGACAGCTGCGAAAACGTCACTATTAAAATGAATTCTCGCTTTTTCAAACATCGTCGCGATTATTTCAATGCAGGTGAAATTTTCTGGAGTTGAATTCTTGAAGACCGCACCCAAGTTAAGAAAGAGAAACAAAAATTCGTCGGTGTGTGTTTGTATCCTCCATAAAACGTCCCATCAGGAAATTTCACGTGCTAGTCGTGCAGTGACGGTAAAGAAATGTACAAAAAAGTGTAATGCACGTGCAGAGTTGTTGTTTTGGTTATCAAGCTTACTGATTTTTTGACGTTCTCGTTGCCGTTGCTTTCGTCGTTGCTAAAGCTCCCTTTTCTCGCCTCTTGACTCCGTCACTCGTTGCTCACTTTAATTTGGAACTGCCCATGGAGGGACCTTAAGCAGCGATGACTACGACGGCAAACATAACAAGAAAGTCAGAAAACAATAATTTTAATTAGCGAAACACTGGCTGTGCACGTGCATTGTGCACTTTCTGGTACATTTCTTTGTCGTCCTCTGCAAAACAACAACGTGAAATGATCACATTCAAGGTTTTATGGAGAATGTGAATACTTTTTGTGATTAATTTTCCTTTATCAGTGCTCTTTCATTTAATTCTCTGAATATTTTTGATAGCAGTGCACTGTGTTGGACAAGCTTTGTCTACTGGGCACTGTTGATCATTCGTCTAGCCTTGTCGCGTTGTGAGACAAGGCTACACTTTCTTTTTCTCTTGTCGTTGAGCGACAAGGCTACACTTATCTTATCTTTATCATAACGAACAATAAAATGGTTACTTAACTTTTCCTTGTAATCGTCGAATAACGCGACTTCAGTGTAGACTGGAAGAGGTTTGTTCACTCGTGTGCGCGGCTTTGAGCAAAAAAGTTGTAGAGAAGCGCCCCACGTGGTTAAGTGTCCCGGATTACTGGAAATACCTCGGCTGGGAACTGGGGCTAAATAAGAATCAAGCAGCATAAATTCATTTATTTTCGAAATAAATCTCCTTTTTCTTTCTGGATAGCTAGTTCGGCCACATTACACAAAATAATTGAGCAGAAGTAATTGTGAATTTATTAAAAAAAAAAAAAACGCGAATGTAATTTTTAAGTTCCCCTTGTGGCAAGTCTAGCTTACCCCCCGTCCAATCTCGATGTGCTTTAGTTCCAGAAATAAAAGTAAAAAAAAAAAAAAAGAGAAAGCCTGTTTTCATAGTCAGGGAAATATATTTTTTCCAATATTTCGAAAGGCACAGCCTTCCTTCTTCAGGGCATTTTTTTTTTTTGGGGGGGGGGGGGGGGATGCTCGTCGGAAAATTTGAGTTAAGCCCCCTAGAGGAGACCAATATGGGCGTGGCTTAAGCTCTGCTCAAACCCTAAAAGATACAAGTAAGTTCTACAATGATAAATGGTGCGCGTTTCTTAAAAAGACGAGCTCACTAATCCATACAATGCCTTAACTTACGTCCCCAGCTGTCCCCCACCTCGAATATAAAATGGCCGTCCCTTAGCTACGTTCGACAAACAATTGCTTCATTCAGCCTCCGGCGAACTCGTCTTTTCCATTGTCAACCTCTATTATGGCCAATGACTGGATGAAATTTTTTTGTTGGCAGCAGTTAATTCTTATGACTCAACACACTTAATAATCACATGAAAAGAAAATGCTAATTTAAAGTATTCCTTGTCATTTTATTTACTTGTAATTTTAAAAGCGGTGTTTTCAAGAAGCTTCACGATTCGAATATGATTGACATAAGGACGTAAAAATACATAATACTTGTAAGAAAACCCCGATAATTTGCAATTCAGATTTATAAAACTTTTTCTCTTTCGGTAGAACACACAAGATCCTAGCGCGTCTCGAATCGATGGCGATTAATCAGCTTTAAGTATTACAGATATTTTATTTGCGCTTCTCAGCTATATTTTTTTTCGTTTATTTTCTGATAGTGAAAAACAATTTTTAAATTGTTGTGGCGTTTTTTTCCAGTTGGAAATGAAAAGATAGCAAGAAGCATTAGTTACCGAAAAATTAACACGGTGTCAACCGAGAAATGCAAATACCTTTATCTTGTATACATTGGCGGAAATGTCAAATGCACACGTCACTTTATAGAGAAAGCCATTATTAAGAAGCATAGAGCTGTTGTTACCAAGTGCTACTTGTGGAAAATAACAAGAAACGATTTTTCAAAACAAACATCTGCGCTGTTGGTGACTGCGAAGGAAACAAAGTACGTCCTTAGTTTTGGGATATTTTTGTCTGGCAACGCAAGTGGAAATTAGCGGTGATCACGGTGCTTGGTTAGATGGCTTTCAGGGTTTGTACTTCAAAGCGACATAGTGGATAAGCCACAATCTTAATCTTCTGACAATTTCAAGCGATTTTCTTAAGCTTTTCACACAACGCAGAAGGAGGTTCGTCGCATCTGTTGTGGAAGAGAAACTTTCAGGGGTTCTAACAGCGTGCAGTCTAACGATTGTGGTTTATCATTTTAAATGAGTTTTTACAGTTTCTTAGCGGCTGGATGCTGCTAACTACGTGAAGAGTTATCTGCCTAAAGTGGTAATCGTTTCTAATCCTGACCAATATAGTGGGAAACTTCGAATCATAAAAAGCCTTTCCTTTGGACAATAACTTTTTTCATTCAACCGGACTTTGCCATCAGTTGCTATGCGCGATCAAAACAGAACTTATTCCCGCAGTTCCTCGGCCGTGTCGCAGAGCGGTAATGGTCCTCGCGCTCCGTCAGTAGAAGCGCTAAAGATCATGGGTAATTTGGAAGAGGAAGAAAACAGGCGAGTCAAATCAGATAGTACTAAGCCCTGGTTACAAGGTCCCCACTCTCTGTCACGCCAGAGCTGTCGCTTTGAACTGCCAATGGACATGCGTGTCCTTGAAGAGCTTTCGTCTTTACAATATGTATCTCAATTCTGCCGCGTTAACAGTCGACGCAGAACGCTTTTTAGACATTATTTTACTAAAAATGACCGCGACAGGGATGGAAATATCAGCAGAAGGGAGCTTCATAGTACTCTCCGAGATTTATACGCCCAATCAATCAACACGGAGCAAGTTAATGCTATTCTTGACCTCCTCGACATCGACAAATCCGTGCGCACATTTGATCTGGACGTGTTCATAGCTGTGGCTGCCTTCTCTGAGCGGTACCTGTACTACTGCTACAGTTTAGCGGTGCAGGACGAAAGTGAGAAACGAACGGTATTGGAAGAAACTGACTTCTGTGCTTTGCGCTGGAAACTCGAGGGGTGCAAAATCAGTGACAAGTTGAAGAAAGTTCTGGAAGTTTTGTAAACTGAGGAACTTAACTATCAAAAGTACGTCCGAACAACACTGAAAGCAACGAGTGCTGCGTTCTCCTTAGTCAGCGGATGGTCTCCATTAATTCATGCACCAAGCTAATATAAACATATATATAATATAAACTAATTAAAATAATATAAACGCTCAACAACGTTTCTACTGTCTTTCATCTCACCAGCCCTCTAGGGACGGGAGATCAAAGACCCTAGGAACGAATTAAGCGCTGATCTACTAAACACTGATTTAAAAACGGTTAGCTGTCATTTTTTGTCGTGGCTAACTCTTTGGAATAAGTTTAAAATTACCGCATTCGCCAGCTAGCCCTTGCTGGTGTAGTGATGATATGATGATAGGAGTAACTATTTTACTGTTGAAAGTTTTCCGTTGTGTAAACATCATAAGGTGTCCAACCTTATTCTGGAGTATCTATTCTAGTAACAACCATTTCTGTGTGACACGTATGCGCACACTACACAACACTCCCGCCGCTGGCTAATAAGACAAAATGTGACCGTTTGTACGTATTCTTTGAGTATAATTACATAATATAAATGAATTAGTTTGTGTATATATATTATAATGTTTCAAGATGCCTTCAAGCCCTCACCGTATAAATCTCTTGTACTGATATAAGTCAGTATAAACAAGAGACTATGAGGTACCTGTGCCCCACGATAATGATTTTCAATCTTTTTTTAGTTCGCGCCATGCTATTTTGGGAAATTATAATCCGCCATTGAGTTTAAAATTAAATGACGTCACTCTAACTGACCAATAAGATGTCGACATTAAAATAGCAACGCAAACAAAAATAGATTGAAAAAGATTTTCATAGGAAAAGGGGCATGTATGGGGGATTCGCTCTCTTACCTCATAGTCTCTCGGTATAAATCGTTTATAGAGGAAGTGAGGTTGGACTAGTTTTCGCGTTTTAACCAGTCTGATGGTTTTTGAAAAAAATGTAGCGAAAAATCAGTTTTACATTGACAGGAGCTTCTGACATTGATTATAATTACAATAATAAAAATTGAAATGAACCTGAAGGTAGTATAGTGATAAAAAACATCTAGCTGTTGTTCAGTGAAAACAAGTCTACAGTTGCAAATAAACCAAGCCAAACTTTTTTTCTTAACTCACTCATGTTTTAAGGGAATAATCACAGGGGCACCCAACTACAGTTTTCTCTTAGATCCTTCGAAACGCTATTTTAAGCTATCTGGAGCGCCTTTAAAGCTCCGTAGGTTCATTTTAGGCTGCGCTATAATATTTTTATCTGTTCGGTCATTCTAGGGGAACTTGAGTCTTTTCGAAATTACTAGGGAATTTTTGTCCATATCCCTATCTGGAGCGCCTTTAAAGCTCTGTAGGTTCATTTTAGGCTGCGCTATAATATTTTTACCTGTTTGGTCATTCTAGGGGAACTTGAGTCTTTTCGAAATTACTAGGGAATTTTTGTCCATCTCCCGAAAATCTTAGGTCTTATTTCCTTTCCGAAAATCAGATCTTAGCTGACCTTTTTTCGGTACTCGAAACGACATTTTTAACAATCCGAAAACGCTAGGCCTTAACTTTCGAAAGTTCGAGGTGAAAATTCCCTTTAGAAAATTGTAGGGGATTAAGTGCCTTCCGAACAGATAATTTACCGAAACGATCCGTTGGGTGCCCCTGATAAACAGTTCAATGCTACAGTGACTGAATCAATAACAAAACGCGTTCAGATTGAGTCTGCGTATTCTGACTTTTTTCTTACAATGCTCATTGTTTGATGATTTCACCACCACACACGTTAGGAAAAAAAAAAAGCAAAATAAGAGTGCAAAAATACATATTACAGAGAAAGTGGTGAGGAACCCTTAGGAGAAACCATAGAGCTTATAGAATAAGGCCGGCTTCCTCGTTACAGTTTTTACATATAACGTTTGAATAAACTGAGACGGTTGATAAAATTACAGTTGAAACGATCAATAAACATTTGTGAAAAAAATAGCATGCAAGGTCCGAATAGAGATACGGATTTAGTAGTTGCTGTAGATATATTGTTTAGATCATAAGGAGGAAAGAGATACTGAGTTACAAATGTCTTTATCTAAAGAATTAAAGTGCTTAGGACTAGCTTCCTCCTTTTCCGTTTTCGCTGTTCGTCAGGTTTTCCCCTCTGACTCACCTTTCTAAATATATTTGTAAATATTTTTTATGCCACACAACCCGGCCCATAACGAAAGCGAAAGTTTTTTTTCTCTTTCTAGTATCATGGTACAATGATGCCTATTTGGTATAGTCCATACGCGACGGCATCACGACAAGATTTCTCAAGCATTTTCTATATGATCAGGAAAAAAAATCATTTATTACGGTCACCAGAACGTCCACTTCATCTAAGTAAAGTTTCCTTTTTGTCATTCGATTTCCGCCGGCAACGAACGCGCAGGGCATGGTCTCAATTTTACCCATAAATCTCTGCGCGCGTGTTCCCTCCCAGTGACTTCCTGTTGGCTTGGGAATTGAAGAGGTGATGTGGACTCACGTCTTCTGTTGGTGAGGTTCTCTGGTTGCATCATTCGAGAAAATCTAGAATGTCTAATATAGCTATAAAGAGAGTTCAAAGAGAATTTAAGGAGGTCATTAACAGTGAAGAGGTTCGTGGATAATTGCTGTTTTTGTCGCGAGGGTTAAAGCTTTAAACTACTACTGTGGACGAACGTTTATTTTGTACTGTACCTGCGAATTTAAAAACTATTGCTCATTTTTTAACCTAGAAAGATATTAACATTGTTATTGGATTCTAACGAAAATAATCTCAGCGAAGATGCGTTGTTTCTAGATCCTGAAATGTAAAATAGAGTTGGTGGATGAGACGTACACAAGGCTACGAGGAGAAATTGCTGGTCCCCCCGACACCCCATTCGAAGGTAATTTGTCGTTTATAAAATACCAATTTAAGACCTGTGGAGTCGAAATCATTTGGATATCAAGTCATGAACTTCTAAACCTCAAGGAGGGCTCGTTCGCGGTGATTCTTCAAGACAGTTGACATTGTTTTATTCTACATATTTGATTTGCACCGTGTTTGCATTAGTAACCTGGCAAATTCAATGCCTTGTCGTAATCTCGCTAGTGAATAGTTTGTCACACCAGTGAAGGAAATTGCTCAGTTCTTTGCTTTTGTAATGCATATTTAAGGTCACTACCTACCTTTTGTTTGGATTTTAATTTTGTAGATCTTCAGTTGCAAGGGGGTTTTCAACTCTAAAGCACTTTTTGCTTACACATTTAGGTTTCATTTTAGGATGGGGTCTGGAATTTGGAAGGGGGTGAATAGGTTTTGGAATCAGCGGATTTGGTCAAAGCATTTGTTCAGAATACGGATTTAATGCATTTTTTTGGACCAAATTTCAGATTTGGCTTACAATTTTTGTTCAGATTACAGACTTTACCCTTTGTCATTCTCAAGCCTATTTGTGAGAACCTTTTACTGATTGTCACTTGGCATAGATGCAAGCACCTGTGAAAGCCGGTGACTTGATTGCATTGATGGAAGAGCAGCATTTAAAACTTATCTATGATGATAGTGAGCATACTGGACAGACTGGGACAAACAGTACTGTTGATGGATGCACGCGCTTGTGTCTCGTGTTGATTATTTCTATTCCACTGAAACTGGAATATTTTTAATTTATACAAAGAACAGTATCAAACTCGCATTATAGATTGGTTTAGCAGAGTTTGTGCTTGGAATATAGATTCATGAAAGATGTTATTGAGTGCTGTTACCAGTGCATGTGATCAGAGTCTAGAGTCCAGTCAGGTCAGAGTTGACTGGTCAACAACGTTTTGCAAACTGTTTTGGCGAGTAGCGGTCTAGCGGACAAATACAGGCAAAATTTTTGCAGGAAAGTAAAACTATTCGATGAGAAATCCGACAGTGACGTCAACCTGGTTAAAAAGCTAGAACTTTGTTGTGATCAATATCAAAAGGAAGGAAATGTTTGCCCAAATATGTCATCGATAGAAATCCCTTAAGCTTAATAGTGGGTACCAGTGAAGCGAATGGCATGCTTCAATATTTTGGGATAAAGGTTAGTGTTGAAAATATTGTTGATAAAATTCTTTTCCATTATCCTGTAATTTAGAGGATCACAATAAAATTATTGCGTGTGTGCAGTGGTCTAGAATTTTCCTTGAAAGTTTTTGACCTGGCTTAGCCAACACGATACTTGCTTCTGAAATGTCTTGTTTATTGTGTAAAACAAATAGATTTCAATTTGCCGTGGGTCTGTACTCTGACACCCCACAGTGGATGTCAAAACGTGGTAAGAACATCAATCACGTTACTTTCCTGTGACTCGTAACATCCTTCTTTGTTCTTACCACATTTGACGTCATCTGTGCATTATCAGAGTAAAGATGCACCACAAAATGGAATCTATTTGTTAAGTGCTACACATGCAAGGGGTTTCATGTTTAAGCTAAGTTTCTGTGGATTTGGGTTGGCAAAAATATTTGTGCATCAATGAATTTGCAGCTGTGTAGATTCACACACCATTATTCACCTCCTCAGTCATTATTGGGTTCTTAAAGGGACTATGTCATCCCAGGCCTGATGAGAAGTACTTTGAAATCGTTGGCCCAACGTTTTGAAATACTGTCAGAAAGTTTACAAAGTTTTTTGTTGCGATATTTTTGAAAGCTTTTGCAATGACGGAAAGCAAAAATCCCACGACGAGTTGTATGCAAATTAGCCTCAACCGGACTCTACTGCGCATGTGCTCCAGCTGACATAGTCCCTTTAAAGGGTTAAAGAAGCTTACTAAACTCTGTATTGATGCTAAGTCACATTTCATTTATTTTACAGGAGGAAAATATCAGTTGGACATCATCATCCCTGATACCTATCCCTTTAATCCACCAAAGGTAAGCATTTTAAAGGTTAAAAGTACAAAAATAAACAAACAAACAAACAAACAAGAAAAACCAAATGAGACAAACAACAATCACGAAAGGGTGAGCATGATGTAAGGCAAGCTAACAGATGCTAGGTTTCAACAAGAGGAGCCCCCCTTTGAAAACGGATTGCACTTGCAAGTAGGTGCAGGTTGGTCCATTCATCTCTGTATTAACTGTGATTTTACTTTGAATTCATGAAGGTGAATTTCAAGACCAAGATCTGGCATCCAAATATTAGTTCAGTCACTGGAGCAATCTGTCTGGATATCTTGAAAGATCAGTGGTATGAGTCTGACAATGCTCATTTGTAATTGTCGCTTTATTGGGAGAGACGTCAATGTGTCAAGGGGATGATTTGAAGTTTGTATTGCCGTATACTTACCTCTGTAATTGGCGAGATGATGAATTTTATTAATTATTGGGTTCATTTTGTTTTCAGGGCTGCTGCAATGACACTGCGCACTGTTTTATTATCAATACAGGTGAGTCTCAAAATGTCCTTCCTTATCATTCTAGAATTGTGCTTTATTGAAACTATTTGGTGGTTATCAAGTTTAGGATTTCATGTAAAGAGAAGATGCATGGATTAGAATAATTATTACATTATTTTGTGAACAGCATTTACCATGTATTATGACTTACCTGTGGCGGTTGACAATAATTAGATAAGCTTTTAGTTTTTGGAAGCATCTTCTAAAACTGATAAATAAATCATGAAGAGGAAATAAAGGAAATCACTACCGTGAAGGAAGTCTGGAAACGGGATCTTAATTATCACAAAATTTGCTCAACTTTTGTTTTAAATTTCTTGGCTGCACCTCGCTTCTTGATCTTCAGAAATCTGATTAAACACTCTTCCTCTTGTGTGCTATATCACTTGACAACGTTTTTTATGGCAATAGGAGAAATAACATGCAAGTTGAAAACTCTGCCCTGCACAGCTGTTGTACAGATTTTAATTGTCAGTTCAAATGCAAGCAGCCCTACAGAAAATTGTCCAAAAAAGTGTTAGAATGTTGTCAAAAGCTTGTAAAAAAAAAAGAACTCTTTGTTAACATCAACAACAACAACAATTTATTTGCAAATTCTGAAGACATAAGTTGCTTGTCTCGCAAATAGCCACAAAACTAGTCGAGGCGGGACAAGACGAGTATGAGAACATAATGGAAAAAAATTGCAATAAATTACAAAACATGCTGGAAAACAGGGAAAAAAACTTAACTTTACATAATAATGCAGATTTAGATAAGGCTATGCAACAAAATTAAAGTTGGCCTAGAGCACTGTAATATTGTTTACTTTTGACTTTGTCAGGCTTTACTGTCTTCTGCTGAACCAGATGACCCACAAGATGCCGTTGTTGCACAACAGGTACCAGAAAATACAGTTAATATACAGAACTTATAAACTAATGTTCAAAGGAGATTGCCGTTGTTGATTTATTTTTATTTATTTTATTTCAGTTTAAAGAAAACCCTGAGATCTACAAAAAAACAGCCAGACATTGGGCAGAAGTCTATGCTGGAGGTAAAATACATTTGAATTGTTTGAATTATGTTTGTCTTTTTATTTAATTTAACACCAGTTACATTGTTATCATTATAGCCATTGTCGTCATCATGATCATCATCATCATTAATTATTTTTAATTATTTCTTGTTTTAGCTCCCAACGCACATGACCAGGATTGTGAGCAGAAAATCACACGGCTGACCTCAATGGGCTTCACTAAGGTCTGTGAAATGTTAAATGTTTACAGCAAAATTAAGAAAATCATGAACATTAAGAAACGTTCAGGGATGTTTACTGTTTATTAAGGCAAAATCAAACCATAGGAAAAAAACACTAACCATAAAAATCATAACCATTACAACTGGCAGTTTTTCATCTCATATCTGAGTGGTTATTTTATCAGTAATTGTGTTTGTTATGATCAACCAGCTCAGCAAAATGAAGCACCAGGAAAAAAATAAAAAAAAGACAAACAAACAAATGTCAACAACTTAATAAAAGAAAACAAACAAACAAACAAACAAACCAAGCTTAAGGACGGTGCCTACTATTGTTACTGCGCATACGTTCTGCGCATCGCGAGATACTCGGGTTTCCTATGGGTGGTGCCTACTAATACAGGAATATTTTTGGGCAGTTTAATTTTGTACGGAGAAAGCAGAACTTACCAAATGCTTTTGGTATCTCAAAAGAAAATTGGGGGTAACCATGCATTTTTCAGAGATAATTAAGCTTGAATTTAGGAAAAAATCCCATACATTGCTTTATATTTTGGCGTTTTTTAGAGATATTATTGCTTAATTATCTCTGAAACATGCGTGGTTACCCCCAATTTTCTTTTTGGATTCCAATAGGCCTTGCTGAGATCTGCTTTTCCTGCATAGTCATAAACCAGACAAAAATACTTCGGTATTAGTAGGCACCGTCCTTAAGAACATTTGCTTAAGGACGGAGCCTGCTACAAAAGTAGATCTTAGCAAGCGCTATTATAACCCTAAAAGAAAATGTAAACCACACAAAAATACTTTGTTTTAGCAGGCACTGCCATTATGAAACCTGACTTTCTTGGACCATTCTGAGGTGCACAGAACACGTACGCAGTGGCAAAAGAAGGCACCATCCTTAACATCTTATGTCTTGGGCCTTTTCTATGGACAAATGCATAGCCAGGGGATGTTGGCCATTGGGATTTGTTTTGTGTGACATTCTTAGTTCTTGCTTTAATGAGTTTCTTTGCTTTCCTCCACAGAACCAGAGTTTGGTTGCTCTCTCCACACATTCTTGGAATGCAGAAAGAGCTGTCGAGTCTTTACTAAATAGCTGACATTATTGTATTGTTGTCATTTCTCCGTAGTGTGAAGTTGTTTCTTAATTCTCAGAGCTAATAACACCTTGCTTTCATGCACGCTACAGTAGGTTGCAGAGGTGTGCTAGTGATTTGGTTGAATGTCAAAACACTTGCATCTCTCTTTATAGATTGTATTTTAGCTGAGTGGTGCAGGCAAGACTGATAGGGAGTACAGAGTATCCCCATCTGAGCTACCAAGCGAGTCCTTCCCCCATCCCATCCTTTCCATGTCCCCTGGATAGAAGGTGTGACCTTAATAATGGAGCTAGTCAGAGGAATGGAGGCTTAATTTCTTGGCTCAAAAAAGTTCATAAATATCAGAAATCGTAGTTAAAGAAATATTTCTTGAACACCAACAGAAATATGTAGAAAGTTTGTCAAGAGATTTTGGACCTCATTTGGTACTCAAAGTCTTTTGGTCAATAATGTAATAACTGATACGTATCTTCATTTGCAATCTTGACTGAATTGAATAACTGTTTTTAAGCATGATGAAATCAATCAGCAGAGCTGGTGGGTTTGTAAAACACTAAAAATAACAATATTATATTCGTAATCCATAAAATCTACATGTAGCACTAATAGATATATATTTCACAATCAATGTATTCACAATCCATAAAATCTACTAGGACAGGGCTCTATTACTATACCAATCATTACAGCATTGATAGACGGACTTGGTTGAGTAACAAAAACTCTGGCAAACTTTCTGTTTACTACTTGTTGCTCTTCAATAATTTCTACCGTTATTTTATTATTATTGTTATTAATTTTGTGGTATGCGCTCTTTGTGTCTGCCAGATAATAGGTGTGACTTCTTATCAGGGAGGGGTGGGGGGATCCTTATACCACAGCCAAGGAACAGTCAGGGGAAAGAAGGTTTTCTTTTCAAGGTCAGACATAGAAGAGTCAGCCCTATCTTTTTTTCAAGTGGAGAATGTTCTGATTCTGTTTTTGAAAGTTATTAAATTGTCCTGGAACATTAGCTTAAAGGGGAAGTATCACGAAAACTTGATGTCATTTCAAAACCCAAAAACGTTTGTCTGACAACAAAAACAAAAAATAATTGTCAAGTCTTGTTATAAATTATCACCCCAGTGCAATAAAACTGTCGATTAGTGCCTCTGGCCAGAGACAGAGTAGGTCGGAATGGATTGAAACTTGGAAAATGTTAGGCTAATGTCTTTCAAGTTTTCGTATTTTTGTTTCCAAATGCGCTAGAACAGAGTACGAGTTGTTCCTGTCAAGAATTGAGTTGATTTCTCTCCTTTCCGTTGTTCTAGAATTATTTTGTAGCAAAGTCTTATTTCACCATTTTTAACAAAAGAGGTCAAAAACCCCATGATACTTCCCCTTTAAGCTTGCCATTGAGTGTGATAAAGGTTTCTTCACATTTACAAGGTAATGTTTCCAAAAAATATATATATCAGCACTTGAAGGAATTGAAAGTTTTTGGCTTTACCCCAAAGTGCTCATCATACCTAGGAATGTTTTAATTGTGAGGAGTGGCAATGTAGAACTTGGATGTCCCTTTTTATTGGCGGATGGATGACTTATTTCTCTTGGAAGAAACCTTAGAGTTTAAGTTTAAACTGTTAGTAATTTTTGTGAACTCGAAATAAAGCAACTTTAGTAGCCCAACAGACCTTTATTTTCGACTAAAACATTGTGTTTAAGTATTTCATTATTTTTCTGATACTAAGGAGACAACCGAAGAAGCCTCAGTTACTAAAATGCAAACCTGTTTGTTGAAGATTTTGCCTGAAGTAAACAGTTTAATGGAAACGTTTTGTGGTATAAGGCCTTGTTCAAACGTCGCTGTATCGTCGTGCCGAACACTATTCAACCAATCAACATGAATTAAGCACACCGTCTGAATCAACTGTGACGTCATGTAAACATGGCAAGCTCTGTTGAGCTAACGTCCTGCTAAATCACTTAGTGTGACGTTAACCTGCGCCGAACCCGATGCATATATGGCATTATTAAAAACTGTATCATTTTATAATGCAATTCCAGGGTTTTGATTGGCTTAGCGGCTATGGTATATGACCCATTATACCATGCCCGAGAAGTAGCGACCATAAATTGTTTTCTGGTGGCTCTTGAAAAGGAAATCAGCAAGGCCTACCAATATTACTTGATTGTTTTTAATAAAGCAATTATTCCAATCGCGCTTGTTGGATTTGAGATGATAGATAGCCAACTCGGCGCTACGCGCCTCGTTGGCCATCTATTATCTCGTATCCAACGCGCGCTCGTGGAATAATTGTTAAATAATGTAGTAATGTTTTGGTTTAGCACGACACGTTTCAATCAACGGTCGAGCTGAATTCAGCTGTTGTTCGACACGACAATAGCACAACATTTGAACCGGGCCAAAATTCATGATCCCTTTCTGGTGTTTGGTAATCTTTGAGTTTTATTCCGCGTACGTAAAGGTGTTTGGGCGAGATCCGACCCCAGACAATTCAGCACTTGTGTGCAAACCTTGTTGACTGTGAATAGGCATCCCACACCATTTTCGCCTTGTTCCCATCCTTTTCTCTCAGCCTCTGCATTTTCTGTGCGAGATAGTGACAGTTCTCCCCCACCCCACCCCACCCCACCCCTTCATAATTGCCATTTATTTCTATTTCGCCCAGGCTCTAGTCCCAGTCCCCTTCAAAATGTGATCACTTGAAAATGGAATTGCATTACCGTAATGATTCGATTTAGCGCCCGGGGGGCTTATTTACTTTTGGTACCTCAAGGGAGAGCGCTTATTCGAGACAGGGCGCTTATATAATTTTTTGAGAAACAACCTAAGAAATTATTCGTTTGAAGGAATTATGTACTCACATGGATATTACAGTTGAGAAACTCAGACTAAGACCATTGTTTTTATAATACATTATTACGTATGTCAGCTATTGAAGGAAGGTAAACCACGTTTGATACATACTCTGAAGGCGCTGTAATAATATTAGAATAGGGGGCACTTATTAGAATAGGGGCACTTATTAACAAAAACACATTCGAAGGGGGGCGCTTATTTGGAAGGGGGGGGGGGGGCCTTATTGGAAGGAGGGCGCTAAATCGAATCATTACGGTAAGTGAAAAAGCGTTGCGCGGGCGATAGGAGTTAAAGATTTTGCTTTTAAGTAACCAGCTGATGTAAACACGGTGGGAGGGAACAGAGCAATTAAGAAAAAGAAGTAAAATTTTGTGATGCGAATGCTTATAAGTTTAAGGTTTAGTTATACATGCACAGGTGAAAAAAAAAAAAAAAACACGAGAAAACCGAACAACGTTTCCGAGTCGTCATGACACCATTATCAAGTTCGAAGTAATAGAAATAAATAAAGTCAATGTCAGAAATAGCTCACCAAAAAATTAACATAATGTCGGAATATGTAATGTCACGCAAACAGTTTAGCTTGAATTGAGTCCGATTGGACATTGACAGATGGTGTTAACTCTGCGAATGCTGAAATAAAAAAAAGAAAGAAAGAAACATTGAAAAATGACTCAAGATAAGAGACGCTGGAAAAACATTTATGAATGAATTTATTTACAGCGTATTGACCAAAAAATTGAGTTAGTTAGTTGTTGGGTGCTATTGTAGAGCAAGGCGTCTACAGCGAGTGTTGATTCTGCACAAACAGAGACGCGCGAGGCTTGTGTGTGAGTAAATTGGTACTTACATCAAGCAGTCTACCATCCGTGATACTCGTGGGAAGATGGCGCCTGAAGTACCAGTAGAGGCACACCCTAAAGAGTAATGTCTTATAAGATGAACGAAACACACGCGAGCGCCAAAATACCGGGTCACGTGCCTTGGTGTTTGGTGGGTTATTTTCGCGCTCACTGGTGTGTCCTTGGTTGCCCTACTGTCCCTGAAAAATGATACAACATAGTACGTACTGATATATACGTCCTTGGTAAGGAAGGGGTTTTAATCTAGAATCCTGGAGCCAGCCCTCCAATAGTCTTTTGTTAGTCCAACAATAGGCTTTTTGTTAAGAAACAATCCGTTAAATGTGGATTTTCGCACGGAAATCAATGAATTTTGTACCCTTTTTCTGTCAGTAAAAAAACTCATCACCGCTGAACATACATTCGTTATTAAAGACAGAGATTGTTTTAATAATTTATTCGTACATGTCAGATATATCTACTAAACTTGAAATGAGAAACATTCAACTAAAAAATGGGCTTTAAATGAACTTCATCAGGATTGCAAATTCTTAAAATTGTTTCACAATGAACATGAATTCGAACATTTTATTTCATTTTTAATCATTGACATTCCATTCTTTTTCGATTGCTTTGATCGAGCCGTGTGAATTTCAGCCATTAATTACAGCAAAATTTACGTTAAAAAATTTCCCTAGCTGCGAAGGTCAAACACAGACGGCCTTAGCTGCGCAAACTTATTATTTTCACTCACTGCTTATTGGACTCATTAGTATATTGGTTACAATATGGATAATGTATCAGTCCCATACAGTTTGTTATTAGCCAGCTGTAAAAGCAAGAATTTGTCTCCACGGTTACATTTTCTCCTTCATGAGTTCGTAATCATAGATTTATTCTACAGGAAAAGAAGATGTTGCTCTTTCTACCGTCTTTGTTGCTGTTTTCCAGCACTGTTCAAGGCGAAGGTAAGCAATTAATTTTTTGTGACTTCGGAAAATAGAGCATTGATTAAATTCCGACATACATGCAGAGGATTTTGAAAACCTTCCGGATTTCAGTACTCTTAGCGTACAACACGAAAGAAGGAAAGAAAGAAATGATCACAAAACGGGCTTCGTTGCGAAATTTGCTTTGAATGGATTATATACTGAATATTAAAAATAAATTCTCGGTTACCGTGTATGGCTGAAAGAAACCAATTTGTTCAGCCAAGGTCTGTGAAAGTCCTTTCTGCATACTGTCTGGCATGAAATTTTTGCGGTGAGTTTTAAGCGTGATATTACTTCAGTACAATTTACAAAAGAATGGATCGCTAAAACGAAGACCTATCCGCGGCAATTAAAACACTGCTTTACCATACTAAGTTCTTCTAATTTAAAATCATAATCAGATGTGAATATTGCCAATTCCAGACTAAGTTTTTACAGTTTCAAAATAATTCAGTTGCGTGCCACTAAGGCCCCGTTTATATGGAGAAAAGTTGTCCCGGGCAAGAGGGTCACCCTCCCAGCCGAGTCAACTTTAGCGAGCGTTTATATGAGAAAAAAGTTGACCCTTTTGCCCGAGCCAAGAGCTGACCGTCTAGAGATCATGAAAACATGCGAAAAAAAATCGCTTCGAAGTCTGCAAATCAAATCGGTTGTTTTTCGTAAGTTTACAAACGTTGGCTTTTTATACCCAAGAAATTCTGGTTCCTATGGTTTTTGAAACCAAGTTAAACAGTTCTGAAGTTAAAACTTCCCGGGCAAAATCGGTTTGCGAAGGCTACACGAGTCGTGGTTGACTGAATCTAGCAGTGTGACATTTCAAGTTCTTTTCGCGTTGAATTTCGCCTGTCGTTAAGTCCGTAATCACACAAAACTGAGATACAAGTGTTTGTTGTGGCATGACTTGATAACACTAAACGCCAAATGATTTATATACCTTTTCATAAAATTTGACTTTGTCGGCGTTGAAGTCGGTGGCATTGAATTCGCACATTCCCAATGACAACAGAGCTCGCGCATGCTCTGATTGTCTCGCCTTGACGGAGTTGACCCGGCTAGGCGAGCCAAAGTGTTTATATGGAGAAAAGTTGGCCCGGCTAGGAGGGTGACCCTACCATCGCAAAAGGGTGACCCGGCTAGGCGGGTCACCCTTCTAGCCGAGCCAACTTTTTGTTTCTCATGTAAACGGTTCGCCAAGTTTTGTAAGGAAATGTAGGAAAAGTTGGCTCGCCCAGGGTAGCTCGGGTAGGCGGGTGACCCTTCTACCCGGGACAACTTTTCTCCATATAAACGGGGCCTAAGAGAAAGCATGGCCTTTTGACTCCATTAAGTTCAGCAAAGACAAAAATATCTGTGTACTAGCTTATGATTTTGTTTCTGGAAAATCAGTTTGTTAATTTGTCTAATTTTGAAGGATAGTGATGATGACAGTATTTCTAACTATAAAAAAAGTAAAGTAAAACTGATTGAAGTTTCCCAAAACAGTCCAGAAATCGTCTACAAGACATAAGCGACCATTTAATTGGCGGGAAACGGCGACTATAACAGTGTTCTTTGCTAGGTTTTGTATAAATTCGTGCGATACTAAAGTTTGGGAATTTTATAGCTTTTGCCCAGAATTCACGGAGCTACATGTTCGCTATTTTAAAAGGCAAGACTTTTAAATTTGGCCTTTAAGCTGATTAGAAGTAGCTCTTTCCTATAGTTGCAATCCATTTTCGCTACCTGGTGTGCATTAAAATTTTTAATTGCCACGATAAAGGGCTATTTTATAAATTTTCTTTTTCAGATGTGACATGTCCACCGCTGCCGGCAGATCCCGTAGGTTTTTACATGCCACCCAAGTGCGAAAACCCAACCGTCGAGTGTTCATACTGCCTGTAGACTGATTTGCCCGTTTGGGTATCCCTTCTCGCATATCACAAGGATTTGCGATGAAAATGGAACTTGGGACTACAGAGCTGTTACACCAAGGTGTCAAGGTATAGATCAACTAAATGCTATGCACTGATAAATGTATTTGGTATCATTTTTGGTTAGTCAACCTGCAGATCATGTGACAACCTGACTGCATAGTGCTATGCTAGGGTTGGTCGAGTTCGCATATTCTAAGGGACAAAAATAACGCAACGTCAGATTACACAAATGTATGCCTTATCTTGGAACGTATAAGTAACTGCACTTGTTTCCCTCCCTTTTCTTTTTCCTTTCAGCCGGGTAGACAATTATTCATTAAAGATTGCATGATAAACGAATATTTATAAAAACAATACAAAACCGTAAGTTAACCGTATGTAGACGGTTTTTTAATTTTATTTTTTTGTCTTCTGGGAACAGGGGGGGGGGGGAGGCAGAGGCATTGGGCGCCCTCCATATCTAAACATGCATAAAAGCCATAACAGTGAGACATAGAGGATAGAAACTGCGCCCAAATATGTCTCCTTTGAGGTCCGCATCGCGTGGTAATTAGGTCATGATTGCCAAATGGCGGCCAAGACTTGGATCCGCAATTTTGGATTTCTGGATTCTCCCAAAACTTCAGGAAAGCGCCAAAATTGAACGAAAAGTAACCAAACCCAATAACCGAGTCAAGTCCAAGCAACAACCGTGGACGATAATCCTGCTGGTATACGTTGGATCAATTGTTGATCTGATCGGCTTAACAAATACAAATGATAAAAGAAGCAGAGACCGATGCAACGTAGAATTACGGTTTAAAGGTTACTATATTTCGGCTGGCCAAACCAGCCTTCTTCAGGTACAATGAAAATTTACATTGGGACATACGCTTATATAGCTGACAAATAACTGAACATTAATATGCGCTAAAAACATAAAAGTTACAGGAAGTAAAGTGATTTTTCTTCATCTTAAAAGGGATTTTCTATTTCTGAAATAGAGAAAAGAACTGCCCGTCAAAAGTTGGTTGCCATAGTAACATCGAAGTCATTCAACACTAACCGACCACATCATTTTACAACATGAATTTAAAGAAACCTATATCTACTGAGGTCAAACGTCTCCCAGAAAGCTGGGTCTTGCCGATCATGGTTTATACATTTTACGTTCTTTCAATCTAGTGTTTATAATAACTATAGTTAACAAAAGGCAATGGTTATGAAGCTTGCCAAACTCCTTTGTTATATGTTTTTGTTAGCGTTTTTGGCCTTGACCGTGCACAACTACAAAAGATTTTGAAATGTGTTTGAGCAACTGACCAATAGAAACGTTCCTGCTAAGATATTCAACTGTGGTGTGAACAGTTTAAACAAAGGATTGTGCACGGTCGCGGCCCTTCCAACATAAACTGCAGCACCATTGTTTTTTCATTGCAAAGTTTCATAACCAGTCCCTCAATTAACTATGTAATAACAGTGTGTCCACTCTCGCTCTCTCATACTGTTAGTTTCTTGCCCCCGGTCCCCAATCGACGTCTGAAGTTTAAAGAAAGGTGAAACATATGCCAGATCCGCATGGAAAATTAATCTGCTACATCGATGTCCTTGCATTGTTATTCACTCCATGTACGATCAACCGCGTGGCGAGAGTACTTTTTTCTTCAATATTTTTTTTTCTTTTTTCATACAAGTAGACAACCAATCACTCTGCAGGTTTGATAGCGGGGCTAAGATCATGTTGAACAATGTTTAAACAGTTAAAGATCGTATGGAACAATGTTTAAAGAGTTAAAGATCGTATGAAACAATGTTAAAGATCGTATGGAACAATGTTTAAAGAGTTAAAGATCGTATGGAACAATGTTTAAAAAGTTTAGCCATTAGCACTAAAAATGGTCGACTCTAATTTCGAACAAAATAAGCGATACTAACCAAAAGTGCACATCTGCTCAAAATTAACACAGCACGAAAAGGCAGATTTAATAAACTTTAGAACACGCCGTAAAGTTGCGTAAAGCTGTGAACCGAACTTTACACACAGCACAGCAATACGGTAGCATTACGGCAGCTTTACGGAATAGTAAAGTTGCTATTTCGTGCTGTGATAAAAAGCTTTCTTTTTTTCTTACTTTTCATTGATCATTCAGATTACGAGCCACCATCATTGACATGTCCGCTATCGACCGTACGCGTATACAACGACGCCGGAGCAAATACAGCAACAGTGACCTGGGATTTCTCATTTACTGACAACTCACTGAGGGCCCGCGAGCCTGGTGTAACAAGTGATTCATTTAAAATCATACTAACGATTGATGGCGAGAATGTGGACACACAACTTCCGAAGCAACTGGGAGTCTCAAATGACCCCCACACTGTAAAGTATGAGGTGACGGATGCCGCCGGCAATTCAGCGTTTTGCTTCTTTCTTGTTGAGGTATCAGGTGAGATAACTCATACATGCTCAAGGACTATCTAAATTGCAATTTAAGGAAGATCTCAGTTTATGCTAGTCCTTCAAATTTCTTCATAATAACGGGGAAACTATTTCGTATATTGGGCTGTAAATTGACATTCCATTATGTAACTAACTGGTCTGACCGGCAGGTTCTAGCAAATGGAAAGCAACCCCTTGTTATTTCATAGTGTACAGTTGCCGTAACCCTTCTTCAATGAAGCCAGTCAAGTCTTATTTTAGCCTAGGGAATCTGGGCCTAGCAAGCAACGCAATAAACCAGTCAGAACTCTAAGAAAATGCATGCAACTGTTGTTGTTGTTGTTGTTGTTTTTCTTTTTAAACAAACTAAACCAACACAACGTTTTTTCTAATTGCTTAATAGAAGTCTTACAACTTTATCTTGCAGAAAGGCTAGACTAACGGCCGAAAGTGGATGACCCGAGAGGTCTTGATAAAAGGAAGTACGGCCACTGAGCACTGCAAGTCTACATTGTGTTAATTGATGGAATAGAAAATAAGGGATTTTAAATGCAAGGAAACTAGAAAGGTAATAGGTTGGCTTAAGGTTGGCTATTCAGTTTCGCTACCGACCGTTACGGTTTAAAACGATATGTAGATGTAATTTTAAACATAAGAGGAAAATAAAACACCGTTAAGAAATATTTTGTCAATCTCTGTATGTATATAAAGGAGCATATTAAATAAATTCAAATTTTAATGTCAATAATACGGGGAGTGCCAGAGGCTCAAGGTAAAGTGCTTGACAATAATCCAAATCGAATTAGAATTTGGAACTTTCGGTTTTAAAGGAGAGGGGAAGTACCAGGGGGAAAACCGAGAACCAACAACAAACTCAACCCACATCTGACGCCGAGTCCGGGAATCAAACCCAGGCCACATTGGTGGGAGGGGAGGGCTCTCAATACTGTGCCATCCCTGCTCCTCGGGATCGTCTGGTGGGGGACGTCAACCCCACTACATGCCTTTTGTAAAGAAAGGCAGCAGAGAAAGGTAGTAAGTTTTTGGAAATTTTCGGAGATCTGCGGATCTGCTTCTGAAATAAAAGCAGGTCTTCGCAAAAACCTCGGACCTTTGAAAGCAATTACATTAAAGGAAAGTGATGCTACAGTTCAACAAACGTACAATCCGACTAGATTGGTGTTCAACCCGGTGTGTGTGGGGGGGAGGGGTACTCCTGAGATTCTCAGAATGTTTGGTGGAGTTATGGGGCTCGGTTCTTCAAACCCTGACCCTATTTCAGACTAAAATATGTACCCTTTTTAAGATATGGCCTCTCAAATTCATACCCTTTTTCGGTTGTTAACTCGTGAATGCGCGCATGCGCAATGAACGAGTTATTGTAATGTGGGGAAATGTCACTCCGTCGCTCGATGGGTCGTAAACTTTCAAATAAAACCTACTCTCACGGCTCGCTTGAGTTTTCCTCCTCCTTCAATTATAAAAATTCACGTTTTTTGGAGTTCGAAATTAAAGAAATAGCCTAAAGAACACTTGACCAATGTATATAGTCTTCGTACGTTTATTTTGGTGAGAAAAGCACCGAGATTGTCGTCCAAGTCAACGGAGATTTCGGGCAAAATGGAAAGAGAAAATACGATGGAGAAACGTCTGAGGGTGTTCCCTGTTCATTGGCGTATTCTTCTTTAGCGGTCTGAAGTCATTTGACCGTTAAAATCGTGCGCCACAGGTGCCAGATAGTTAGACACCCTTAACTAATGAACACAAAAATTAATCTCATCTGCGGGAGTCGTGCACATGTGACATAGTGGCGTGGTCTTTAAGCTAAGGCGAAGGGTCCCGGGTCCAAACCTTCAAGGTAACGGCCGGAGATAAGTGTTATTTCGCCTTTAAAAGCCACCCACTCCAAAGGCTCCAAAAAATTTTCAAAATTAATACTATCTTAAAAAGTACAAAACTATTCAACGAGCTCAATCGGCTTGCTGAGGGGAACGGCTTAAAATCTATGCGGAGTAGAGTGGGGAATAAATGAGGCCCCTTATCAAGCCTTTACGGCTTTCTTGATAAATACGATTTATATTTCGAGACCTGGGCCAACCAAAAACAATGCAAACAATGTTTTATACCTGTCAGGTCACACTTCATTCCCTCATGGCGTCCACGAATCCTTAGTTGTAGTGTAGTTTGATGCGAGTACTGCTCTACGGTTACCACTATTCACTTCTGCAACAGCAAACTCAACCTTCAGAAAGCAGACAGAGGGACGACCCTGGTCATTCTCAAAACCACTGACAAAATCGAGGAAGGTTTACTTTCAGACGATGAGTCTTATAAACTTCTTCTCTCACCTATTGTGGTAGAGACAGCCCGAAAAGTCAAACAAGTTGTTCTCAACTTATACCGTTCGGGACACATCGATACAATGACCTTCAAATGGTTAAATGGTGCTCAGGCTAAACCACGCATACCGGAATTCTACACGCTGACTAAAATACACAGGAAAGTACCCGTCGGCCGACCAATAATCTCCGACAGCAGTGGCCCAACCGAGCGTATTTCTAGCTTTGTCGATTCACTTTTACAACAGATCGCAATTAAACAGCGATCATATTTGAAAGACACTACTGATTTCATAAAATTCACTGAAAACACGCCTTTAACAGACAACAGTTTACCAGGTACACTTGACGTTAGTTCTCTTTACACAAACATCCCTCATTCTGAGAGAATGGACATCGTTTGATGTCAATATGAAATGCACTATGGGTCAGAACCTCCAATTCTCGTAACCCAATTAAGGGAATAAATGCGACTCGTTTTACAAGAGGAATTCTTTCAAATTTACTGAAAGGTATCGCAGCGGGAACTAAATGGCTGTCACCTTCTCCGTCATTTTCATGGCGGATCTAGAAGAGCGGACTGCTACCTGCTAGTCTTTTCAAACCCTCTGTATGGAAGATTCACCAACTAGAGAAGTCCGAGATTTAACGCCTACCCTTCTCCCCTTACCCCTTACCCCCAGCCCCTTACCCTCACCCCTCACCCCACCCCCTACCCCTCAACGCCTTACCCCCACCCCCTACCCCTCAACCCCGGAATACACCTGCCGAACTGATTAGTATATTTAAATGTAAAAAAATGAAACATATATTTTGAACTGCGGATGACAGATCTAATAGAAGAAAGATCCTCGCAGTTACTACGCAACTTAAGCAGTTGCGAAAGCTTGCGTTCAAGCCTGAATTTTTTTCAGGCTTTCTTTTCGCAGCTGCTTAAGTTGCGTAGTGACTGCGAGGATCTTTCATCCGCAGTTCAAATATATGTTTCATATATTTACATTTATTTATTCCATCCTTCAAGGGTATATTACGAACTCACAATATGACCAGCTCCCAGTTGGCTTGATAGCTCAGTTGGTAGAGCACTGCACCAGCATCGCAGAGGTCATGGGTTCGAATCCCGTTCAAGCCTGAATTTTTTTCAGGCTTTCTTTTCGCAACTGGTTAAGTTGCGTAGTAACTGCGAGGATCCTTCTTCTATGGATAATGTATCAGTCCCATACAGTTTGTTATTATCCAGCTGTTAAAGCAAGAATTTGTCTCCATGGTTACATGGTTTGCCCAGCTGGGTCCTCGCATGATAGGCAGTTATTAGCAGCATAATTAATTTTTTAGTTCATTTTCTCCTTCAGTTGATGACTTCGTAATCACAGATTTATTCTACAGGAAAAGAAGATGTTGCTCTTTCTGTTGTCTTTGTTCCTGTTTTCCAGCACTGTTCAAAGCAAAGGTTAGCAATGAATTTCTTTTGATTACGGGAAATCGTTTTTTTTTTCTGAGTATCGAGCGGATATGAGCGAAGCGTTAATTGATAAATAATTTCTCAAACATAACATTGATTAAAATCCAATATGCAGAGGATTTTAAAAAAAGTCCCAGATTTCAGTACTCTTAGCAAACAATTATTGATATCGAAGTTAAGGTGTTAAACTAGAAATAGTAGAACACGAAAGAAAGAAAGAAATGATCACAAAACGTGTGTTGTTGCGAAATTTCAGAAATTTGCTTCAAACGGATTGTTTCCGAAAGAAATCAACTTGTTCAGCCAAGGTCTGCGAAAGTCGTTTCTGCATAGTCTGGCATGAAATTTTTGTGGCGAGTTTTAAGCGTGATATTACTTCAGTACAATTTACAAAAGAATGGATCGCTAAAACGAAGACCTATCCGCGGCAATTAAAACACTGCTTTACCATACTAAGCTCTTCTAACTTAACATCACAATCAGATGTGAATATTGCCAATTCCAGACTAAGTTTTTACAGTTTCAAAATAATTCAGTTGCATGCCACTAAGAGAAAGCATGGCCTCTTGACGCCATTAAGTTCAGCAAAGACAAAAATATCTGTGTACTAGCTTACGATTTTGTTTTTGGAAACTCAATTTGTTAATTTGTCTAATTCTGAAGGATAGTGATGATGACAGTATTTCTAACTATAAAAAATAAAGTAAAACTGATTGAAGTTTCCCAAAACAGTCCAGAAATCGTCTACAAGACATAAGCGACCATTTAATTGGCGGGAAACGGCGACTATAACAGTGTTCTTTGCTAGGTTTTGTATAAATTCGTGCGATACTAAAGTTTGGGAATTTTATAGCTTTTGCCCAGAATTCACGGAGCTACATCTTCGCTATTTTAAGAGGCAAGACTATTAAATTTGGCCTTTAAGCTGATTAGAAGTAGCTCTTTCCTATAGTTGCAATCCATTTTCACTACCTGGTGTGCATTAAAATTTTTAACTGCCACGATAAAGGGCTATTCCATAAATTTTCTTTTTCAGATGTGACATGTCCACCGCTTCCGGCAGATCCCGTAGGTTTGTACATGCCACCCAAGTGCGAAACCCAACCGTCGAGTGTTCATACTGCCTGTACACTGCTTTGCGTGTCTGGGTATTTCTCAGACTATCCCTCCTCGCATATCACAAGGATTTGCGATGAAAATGGAACTTGGGACAACAGAGCTGTTACCCCACGCTGTCAAGGTATAGATCAGCTAAATGCTTTGCACTGATAAATGTATTTGGTATCATTTTTCGTTAGTCAACCTGCAGATCATGTGACAACCTGACTGCATAGTGCTATGCTAGTGATGGTCGAGTTCGCATGTCGGCTAAGGGACAAAAACAACGCAACGTCAGATTACACAAATGTATGCCTTACCTTGGAACGTGTAAGTAACTGCACTTGTTTCCCTCCCATTTCTTTTTCCTTTCAGCTGAGTAGACAATTATTCATTAAAGCTTGAATGATAAAAGAATATTTATGAAAAAAAATAGTACAAAACCGTAAGTTAACCGTATCTAGACGGTTTTTTAATTTTATTTTTTTGTCTTCTGGGAACCGGGGGGGAGGCATTGGGCGCCCTCCATATCTAAACATGTATAAAAGCCATAACAGTGAGACATAGAGGATAGAAACTGCGCCCAAATATGTCTCCTTTGAGGTCCGCATCGCGTCATTTGACGTGGTAATTAGGTCATGACTGCCAAATGAGGGCCAAAATTGAATCCGCAATTTTGGATTTCAGGATTCTCCCAAAACTTCAGGAAAGCGCCAAAATTGAACGAAAAGTAGCCAAACCCAATAAACGAACATTAATATGCGCTAAAAACATAAAAGTTACAGAAAGTAAAGTGATTTTTCTTCATCTTAAAAGGGATTTTCTATTTTCTGAAATAGAGAAAAAGAACTGTCCGTCAAAAGTTGGTTGCCATAGTAACATCAAAGTCATTCAACACTAACCGACCACATCATTTTACAACACGAATTTAAAGAAACCTATATCTACTGAGGTCAAACGTCTCTCAGAAAGCTGGGTCTTGCCAATTTTGGTTTATACATTTTACGTTCTTTCAATCTAGTGTTTATAATAACTATAGTTAACAAAAGGCAATGGTTATGAAGCTTGACAAACTCCTTTGTTATATGTTTTTGTTAGCGTTTTTGGCCTTGACCGTGTACAAACTACAAAAGATTTTGAAATGTGCTAGAGCAGCTGACCAATAGAAACGTTCCTGCTAAGATATTCAACTGTGGTGTGAACAGTTTAAACAAAGGATTGTACACGGTCGCGGCTCTTCCAACATAAACTGCAGCACCATTGTTTTTTCATGGCAAAGTTTCATAACCAGTCCCTCGATTAACTATGTAATAACAGTGTGTCCACTCTCGATCTCTCGTACTGTTAGTTTCTTGCCCCCGATCCCCAATCGACGTCTAAAGCCCAAAGAGAGGTGAAACATATGCCAGATCCGCATGAAAAATTAATCTGCTACATCAATGTCCTTACATTGTTATTCACTCGATGTACGATCAACCGCATAGCGAAAGTACTTTTCTCTTCAATATATATTTTTCTTTTTTCATGCAAGTAGACAGCCAATCACTCTGCAAGTTTGATAGCGGGGCTAAGATCATATTGAACAATGTTTAAACAGTTAAAGATCGTATGGAACAATGTTTAAAAAGTTTAGCTATTAGCACTAAAAATGGTCGACTCTAATTTCGAACAAAATAAGCGATACTAACCAAAAGTGCACATCTGCTCAAAATTAAAAAGCTTTCTTTTTTCTTACTTTCCATTGCACATTCAGATTACGAGCCACCATCATTGAAATGTCCGCTATCGACCGTACGCGTATACAACGACGCTGGAGCAAATACAGCAACAGTGACCTGGGATTTCTCATTTACTGACAACTCACTAAAGGCAAACGAGCCAGGTGTAACAAGTGATTCATTTACAATCATACTAACGATTGATGGCGAGAATGTGGACACACAACTTCCGAAGCAACTGGGAGTCTCAAGTGACCCCCACATTGTAAAATATAAGGTGACGGATGCTGCCGGCAATTCAGGGTTTTGCCTCTTTCTTGTTGAGGTATCAGGTAAGATAACTCATACATGCTCAAGGACTATCTAAATTGCAATTTAAGGAAGATCTCGGTTTTTTTGCCTAAAACATTAAAAATTATTGTGAACCCACCATTGAAGAGGGGGAAGGTACACCCATATATAACAGGGATGGAGACCGTAACGAGATGCCATTTTGACTTGTGGGCTTGTCCACATGTGTGTGTACCAAAAAATCTATTTTTAGAAAAAAATTGCGCCAGACGCGCGTGCGCGCACGCGTGAAAATAGCCAGGATCGCGCATGGAGAAATATTTTTTTTTCCTACCCGTTCAAAATGGCGTCCAAATTTTAAAATTCTGCCAGGGAATATATCCTCGGTGCCCACATTTAAGGAATCAGACTCTCACAACAAAAAGATGACAAGTGGAAAAAGAAAGTTGGAATTAGCGGCATATTGATCACTTGACTCTCACAGTAAAGTCAAAAAGGCGCCAAAACGGTGGCGCTGCGTGCGTTGCTACGGTTGAATGAATGAAAAAAGCTTAAACTTTACGAATATGTACTCAGACACGTAAGTACTTAACTTTAGTGAATTTCTTCTCAGCTGCTTTCCGTGTCACTTTTGCCAGTATGATATGTTCAAATAGTACCCTAAAAATGTTTAAAGTTCAGTTATTTATTATTGGAGAAAGTCTAAACAGTTGTGGAAAGTTATGACGCTGCAAAGTTACGCAGTCTTCGCAACCTCCATACTGAACTCTGTCAGCTTTCACTGTTTTCTTGCTCATGTTGAACTGGAAAAAGAGCTTTTTGCTGCTTGGAATCAAGTTCCGTGGCCACGGAGGAAGCAAAACAATAACCGGCTACATGGATGGACTTTCTAACCAGGAAAAACTAATCACAACAGACGCAAACATCTCAAACAGCACAACAAATCAATCAGAATTTGAAGCAAATAGAATTAACCAGCGCCAGAGGCGGGAACACGCGTGCAACCAAGTTATGGTTGGTCTTGCTTCTCATTGGTTGAGAAAGTCGCGCGAGTTTTGCCAACCAATTACAGAGAGATGTAAAGCAAATCTCCAATGCAAACGTATAATTACTTTTAACACTCAATTTGAAAACCACTCTAAAGGGAGAGACAACGTTAATACTGTAATTAATCAACATGCGAGATAAAGAAAGATGTTTGAACAACAACAAAACCTCTTGCAAAATTAAGGCGTTTCGTGAGTAGTAGTAGTAGCAAACTTGTGCCAAGTCATCTAACGCGAAGGCACTACTTGGTGACACGAATACAAAATCAAATTCCGGACAACCTAAAGGGTTAAAGTCTAAAACTAATCAAACCGTAATTAAGATAAACGAATAAAAATAAGAAAAGTAGGATAAATCAGTCCAGTAAGACGCTGTAACCTAGAGCACTTTCAATTTTTGAGAACTGGCCCACCAGACAAGGCAATTCGCAAAGGGGATGCGCAACTTTGAAGGTTTGGTTATATGCTAGTAATACAAATTTCTTCAAAATAACGGGTATCATTTTTGGAATGTTCAAGTGGGAAACTATTTCGTATAATATTGGGCTGTAAATTAGAATTCCGGTATGTAACCAACCGGTATGGCTGGTAGGTTCTAGCAAATGGAAAGCAACCCCTTAGTTATTTCATAGTGTTCAGTTGCCGTAACCCTTCTTCAATGAAGCCAGTCAAGCCTTATTTTAGCCTAGAGAATCTGGGCCGAGCAAACAGCGCATTAAATCAGTCAGAACTCTAAGCAAATGCATGCAAATGGCCCCAAACGCCGCCGCGTGCAAGCAAGTCACGATTGGTTTTATTTGTTGTTGTTTTTCTTTTTAAAAAAAATAAAACCAACACAAACTTTTTACTAATTGCTTAATAGAAGTCTTACAACTTTATCTTGCAGAAAGGCTAGACTAACGGCCGAAGGTTAATGACCCGAGAAGTCTTGATCAAAGGAAGTACGGCTGCTGAGCACTGCAAGTCTACATTGCGTTAATTGATGGAATAGAAAATAAGGGATTTTAAATGTAAGGAAACTAGAAAGGTAATAGGTTGGCTTAAGGTTGGCTATTCAGTTTCGCTACCGACCGTTACGGTTTAAAACGATATGTAGACATAATTGTAAACATAAGAGGAAAATAAAACACCGTTAAGAAATATTTTGTCAATCTCTGTATGTATATAAAGGAGCATATTAAATAAATTCAAATTTTAATGTCAATAATACGGGGAGTGCCAGAGGCTCAAGGTAAAGTGCTTGACAATAATCCAGATCGAATTAGAATTTGGAACTGCTGGTTTTTGAGGAGAGGGGAAAACTAGAGTACCTGGAGGAAAACCTCTCGGAGCAATGACGAGAACCAACAACAAACTCAACCCACATCTGACGCCGAGTCCGGGAATCAAACCCAGGCGACATTGGTGGGAGGGAAGTGTTCTCAATACTGTGCCATCCCTGCTCCCAGGATTATCTGGTGGGGACGTCAACCCTACTACATGCCTTTTGTAAAGAAAGGCAGCAGAGAAAGGTAGTAAGTTTTTGGAAATTTTCGGATATCTGCGGATCTGCTTCTAAAATATCCGCAGGTCTTCGCAAAAACCTCGGACTTTTGAAAGCAATAAAGTCTGGCCTGATGGACAAGACTACATTAATGGAAAGTGTTGCTACAGTTCAGCAAACGTGCAATCTGACTAGATTGGTGTTCAACCCGGTGTGTGTGGGGGGAGGGGTACTCCTCAGATTCTCAGAATGTTTGGTGGGGTTGTGGGGCTCGGTTCTTCAAACCCTGACCCTATTTCACACTATAATATGTCATTTTCTGTACCCTTTTTAAGATCTAGCCTCTCAGATTATGCGCGCATGCGCAATGAACGAGTTATCGTAATGTGGGGGAAATGTCACTCCGTCGCTCGATGGGTCGTAAACTTTCAAATAAGACCTACTCTCACGGCTCGCTTAAGTTTCCCTCCTCCTTCAATTATAAAAATTCACGTTTTTTGGAGTTCGAAATTAAAAGAAACTTGACCAATGTATATAGTCCTCGTACGTTTATTTTGGTGAGAAAAGTGCCAAGATTGTCGTCCAAGTCAACGGAGATTTCGGGCAAAATGGAAGGAGAAAATACGATGGAGAAACGTCTGAGGGTGTTCCCCGCTCATTCGCGTATTCTTTTTTGGGGGTCCGAAGTCATTTGATCGTTAAAATCGTTAAATTAATAAATACAAAAATTAATTTCTTCTTCGGTAGTCGTGCACACGTGGCATATTGGCGTGGTGCGTGGTCTTAAAGGCAAAGGGTCCCGGGTTCAGGCCTCCGAGGTAACGGAGATTAATTTTGTTTCGCCTTTTAAAGCCAACCACTCCAAAGGCTCCAAACAATTTCAAAATTAAAACTTTCTTAAAAAATACAAAACTATTCAAGGAGCTTAATCTTGCTGAGGGGAATGGCCAAAAATCTAAGCGGAGTAGAATGGGGAATTCTTTTTAAATACGATTTATATTTCGAGTCCTGGGCCAACCAAACAAAATGCAAACAATGTTTATACCTTTCAGGTCACACTTCATTCCAGCAATGTGTTCACGAATCCTTAGTTGTAGAGTGTAGTTTGATGCGAGTACTGCTCTACGGTTACCACTTTTCACTTCTGCATTCACGAGTTTGCTCACAGGAGCCTTTGATTAGAATCCATACCCGTTTTCAGATTTTCAGACCAAAACGGTCAAAATTAATACCCTATTTCAGACTAGAACGGTTAACAAAACATATCCCCTTGTTCATAACACAGGCCTGTAGGAAGGCTAAACCAACTCGGGGGAGGAGAGGAGCAAAATGGTTGAACAAAACTACCTACGGCCCCCCCCCCCCCCCCCACTTCCCACTTCAGATTAAGGTAAGGTAAGGTAAAATCTTTATTTAGACACGGTGTTTCCTTCAGGACTATACAATATTTAATTTAAAATCTAACTACCTAACTAAATTAATGTTGTAAATAGCTACTACATTAAGAGAAATGATTAAAACCTGCTTTACAAGGAAGCCGTGCCATAAAAACAAAATAAAATTCATATAAGAATACTGTCAAAATCGTAATTAGGGAGTTTAAGATGAAACGAGAACGCCAAGAAAGCAGTAGATTTAGTAAGCAAAACAATAACTTTGCATCTGCATCACACTTTTTAGTACATTTATTTGCTGTTTCTTTTACGCGGACTACCACATAAAAATTCCTAATTTCACGTTTGAAGGAGGATGTAAACAAACGACGTCAAATTTTTCTTTCTCTTTTTAAATTTGGAATCGTGCAATAAGAAACCGACTGCAATAGGATTTCTTTCAGTCCGTGGCTCTTGAGAGGACATATTTGTGTGGCTTTCGACAACGCGCGAACACTAAATTGTTATGAGCTAAGACATTAACATTGCTATCAATGAGCGGACGTCTTAGAAAACAAGTAGTTTATTCCAACAGCTTTTATGGCTGGAGATTGGTTGGTTTCAGTTCATTTTGGTTCTTATTTCCGATTCACAAGGTAGGAGTGCTTTTGCTGCTGTTGTAAATAAGACAGAAGACCGAAGCAGCGCTATAAAGACACACTGAAGGCATCGCTTAAGCAATGCAGCATTCCCTATACCACCTTGGAAGAGTCCGCCGAGGACCGTCCTGCCTGGAGTTCACTTGTAAAATCTGGCGTGGCTACCTTTGAGGAGAGACGCATCAGGGACAAAGAGAAGAAACGGCAGAGAAGGAAAGACGCTGAGGACTCCTCCTCCCAGCCTGGCTCAGCCCCACACATCGCCTGTCCCCACTGCAACAGGCTTTTCCGGGCGAAGATCGGCCTGATCAGCCATCTCCGCACACACCCCATACCCCCCGTGATATGAAGTCTTGGTCATCTTCGCTCGCGAAGGACGAACATTATTATTAAATAAAAACAAACTGTTAGCGGAGGAAACTGATAGAAAGTAAACAGATTATATTAAAGTTTCGGTTGACTTTGTAAATTTTTTGACGCAACACCATATTGAAAGTAGAATTCTAAGCTTTCGACTCTGCTAAAGTCTTGTTCACAGTGATTTGGTCAGGTCACGTGACATGTGACCTGTTCAGCCTTGTCCAGATCGCTGGAAGGTCGTATCTCCCCCCGTCTCTATTTTGGTCAGGTCACTTGTCACGTGACGGTTAAGTTCATTTCTTCCTGTGATTTTAAGAAACAGTTTGTTACCAAACTGATATCACCTGATGAAGTTTAATTCTCTTCTCCACTTTCTTTTCTGTAGTAAAGTACTTTGTATTTTGTCGCCATTAGTTAGCAGAACTGTAAGAGTCTTTTGTAATACTGTAACAATTTATATGGTCATGCAAATAAAGCTTAGGGTTTTTGGGCCGTTTTGGTCTAAAATAAGGTACAGACTAATCCTAACGGCAGGAAAATGGAAGAAAGCAAAGAAATTGTCTCAAAGTATGAAAACGATTATGGATTCAAGGAACCAGGTCTGAAAATGGGTGTGAATTTTAGAGAAAACCAGAAAATGACATATTTTGGTGTGAGAAAGAGCCAGGGTTTGGAAAACAGAGCCACATATCTCCATCAAAAAATTTCGAAGAGTACTCCCCTTCAAGAGTCACGGGCTCCATACCGTTGTCGATTCACATTTTTTCTTCGTCCAATATATGCTCTTGACATTATGAATATTACATCTTTCTCGTTCTTAGAGACTGTTCGTGGTTCTTTTCGGGAACGTTTATTCACATTGGTGATTTTAAGCGACTGTTATCTGTGTATGAAAACAACGGTGAAAGACTTTCGTCCTTTCAATTTGCGAGAAAGCGCTATTAAGGGGAACAATGGACATCACGTGACCAGGCCATTTGACACCACCAGGAAACAGCAATGGTGAGCCCCGGCTGAAACCTATGCTTAGGGTTGGGATTGTAAAATTAGCGCCA